>NW_025726805.1:0-139512 GCF_021461385.2 Schistocerca piceifrons | reverse complement strand
CCACATGACACGTTTCCTTTCCTTCTCCCCTCCCAGTCACATCACGTCGCTCAAACGGAAAGAAAGAAACAAACAAACAAACAACACAGACTCTTTCGCACTTTTCAACTTCCGAACAGTGTGGTGGCCCTGAAAAGGGCCGTTTCCTAGTCTCTCCCACCCACAAGCACGGCCGCGGGAAGGCCAGCGCCCGCTGCGACGCAGCCTAACCGCCGAAACCGTACAGGGTGCGCCCCTGCCTCTTCAGGGCGTACACCACGTCCATGGCCGTCACAGTCTTGCGCTTGGCGTGCTCAGTGTACGTCACCGCGTCGCGGATCACGTTCTCCAGGAACACCTTCAGCACCCCGCGGGTCTCCTCGTAGATCAGACCAGAGATGCGCTTCACGCCGCCCCTGCGAGCCAGGCGGCGGATGGCGGGCTTCGTGATGCCCTGGATGTTGTCGCGCAACACCTTGCGGTGCCGCTTGGCGCCACCCTTGCCGAGCCCCTTTCCTCCCTTGCCGCGGCCTGTCATCCTTCCTTCCTCGGGCAAAGCAAAACGTGCACAAACAGCAGCTGCAGCGGCTGGCGAGTCGGCTACGGTCTGCGCCCAGCGCGCCCGCCGCCCCCCTATATAGACTCTGGCCCGCCCTCCCCCCACCACGCGCAACCGAGGGCATATAAGCGCAGCACGGAGGCGCGCGGGCCCGTTGTCAAGGCAGCACCGGACGCCGCGCCGCACCTAACCTCCACGCACGCCGCTCCGCTACCGCTATGGCCCGCACAAAGCAAACGGCCCGCAAGTCCACCGGCGGAAAGGCGCCGCGCAAACAGCTCGCCACCAAGGCGGCGAGGAAGAGCGCGCCCGCCACCGGAGGCGTCAAGAAGCCCCACCGCTACAGGCCGGGCACCGTCGCCCTGCGAGAAATCAGGCGCTACCAGAAGAGCACAGAGCTGCTCATCCGCAAGCTGCCATTCCAGCGCCTAGTGCGCGAGATCGCCCAGGACTTCAAGACCGACCTGCGCTTCCAGAGCTCCGCAGTCATGGCCCTGCAGGAGGCCAGCGAGGCCTACCTCGTCGGCCTCTTCGAAGACACCAACCTGTGCGCAATCCACGCCAAGCGCGTCACCATCATGCCCAAGGACATCCAGCTCGCGCGCCGCATCCGCGGCGAGCGCGCCTAAACCGCGCCGCGGCACCGCACCGCACAAACAAAAACGGCCCTTTTCAGGGCCACTAACATCTCTCCGTCGCGAGCAAACTTTGTCGGTCGCCTGCCTCTCGCCCCGCAACCCAAAAACAACAACCACCACTTCCCGTCCGTCCGCCACACCCGCTCACTCTGCCTGCCTGCTTAGCAGCGCGCAACAATCACACATCATCCCTCCCCGGCGCTCAAAGCGCACAATACCCAACGGCCGACGTCACACCGCACGGGTGGCTGGCCGGCCGGCCGCCGCTTTCGTTTCGAAAACACAAAAACAAACCCGCACTCCACTCCGACGGCCAACGGCCAGGCAGGCGCGCTCGCTCGCTCTACACGCCACCGAAATCCCCGCCGACTCCTTCCACATCTCAACGTGCCCCCCGTTGCAAAACATAACACACACACACACACACACACACACACACACACACACAAAGGAACAAAACAACAAAGACCAGACACGACTAGACAAGACAGACATCCGAGAAGAACGAACGCAGGCAAGCCAACCAACGTATTCAAACAAAACAACGTGACAGAAAACCAACCGTCGGCCGCCGCCACAAACACGGCGACAATCAACAACAACACCGCTTACCGCTACCGCCGCCCACACCCGCCACCGACCCCCGCAATCCAACCACCACGGCACGCAAACAGCATCCCCACGGGCATACAGAAACGCCAGACAGACAGACAGACAGACACCCACACCAAACGCAACACGACAATCAAAACCTTCCCCGACGTGCTTTGATGGCCCTGAGAAGGGCCGTTTTGGGCCGCGCGTCTCTTGCGCGCCACTAGACGACGACGGGGGGTGGGGACGACGGAGTCAAGCGCCAAACCCTTCCTTTCTCCCATCTCTTTCTCCTCTACTCTACTTCTTCTTCTTGGGCGAAGCCTTCGCCTTAGACGGCGTCGTCGCCTTCTTCGGGCGCGGCGCCTTCGGCTTCTTCGTCGGAACCTTGGCGGCCTTCTTCGCCTTCGACGGCGACTTGGCCTTGGCCGGCTTGGCCGCAGCCGCCTTCTTCGCACCCGCGGGAGCGGCCGACGCCGCAGACGCCTTCTTGGCGGCGCCCGCCTTCCGACCGGTCGCCGCCTTCACGCCACCAGCCTTCTTTGCGCCGGCCGCACGGGCGCCCTTCTTCTCCTTGCTGGCCGGAGCGGCGCGCTTCTTCTTGGCACCGCCAGCACGAGCCTTGCCGCCCTCGGCCGCCCCCCCGCCGCCGGCGCCGGCAAGCTTGAACGAGCCGGACGCGCCCTTCCCCTTCGTCTGCACCAGCTCGCCCGCCACGACGGCCGACTTGAGGTACTTCTTGATAAACGGCGCCAGCTTCTCCGCGTCCAGCTTGTAGTGCGCGGCAATGTACTTCTTGATCGCCTGCAGCGACGACCCGCCGCGCTCCTTCAGACTCTTGATGGCGGCCGTCACCATCTCAGAGGTGCGCGGGTGCGCAGGCTTGGCGCGCGGCTTCTTCGCAGACGACGCAGACTTGGCCTTCTTCGTAGTGCCGGTGGCGGCGGGTGCCGCAGCAGTCTCGTTCGTAGCCGCCTGATCTGCCATTTCGACGACGCGCGTAACACACAGCGAGAGCGAGAGCGAGAGCGAGCGGGACGGCAGGCAGGCACGCAAGCACAGCACAGCAGCAGAGCAGAGAATCACAAGGCCCAGCCAGTGTCGCGGGCGGGCGCGGACGGCCGAGAGAGCGGCCGCCACTCTGCGCGCCGCCGCGCCGCGCCTCCCGCGCTTGCTACCGCCCAACGTCCGACAGCCTGTGCGGAGCAGCCCCAAACCTGCGCCACAACCGCCCGCGCCTTTCAAACCACCGAGGATGGGGCTACACACAGCCACACCACAGTCGCCAACCAGTCGCCACGGCAGCGCCGCAAACCACGGCCAAACTGCAGCTACCGCGCGCTACAGCCTGGGTCGGCCCGCCGAGAATCGCCGCCCCCGCCCAAATGCCGCCCCCACAGCCCCAGCCGACGACCCGCCACAATGGCCAAACCTTCGGCAAAACTCCCACACCGTCGCCGCGGCAGCCCGGCCAGCGCGGCCGGCGCCACAGCCACACAAGCCGAGGCGTGCGGCGATGACGGCCGTGCAAACGCGCCTCCGCCGCCCCATCGCCTTCCGTCGCCCTCCCGCCGTTTCCCGATCGGCCCGCAGCCGTCGGGCCACATCGCGCGCCGTCCTCCTCCTCTCGCCCGCCAACATTCACAGCCGTTTATCAACAATTGCCCGCCGCAAACGGACGCCGCCTGCGCAACAGGCGCCGCCGCCCCTCGCCGCTTCCGACCCAACCCCTCGACCGAGGCAAACCGCAATCCGAATCTACAGACCAACCCAATCTGCCGTCAGCACACACGACAGCCGACCTTACACGTTACGCGTTACACATTACGTTTACACGTCTAGGTTAGGTTAGGGTTAGGTGGACGTGGGTTAGGTTAAGGGGACTTGGGTTAGGTTAAGCGTCAAACTTAGGTTAAGCATTCAAACACGTCAGGCGTCAGAGGTTAGGTTAGGTTACACGTTAGGTTAAGGGGTCAGTGCTAGGTTAAAAAAAAGCGTTCAAACGTGAGGCGTCAGCCGGACAGCTTACCTTACGTAGACGTTAGGGGCTCACAGGCTGAGCTCACCTCGCCACACCACAGGTTAGGTTCGGTTCGCTCGGCTCAGCGTAAAGCGCCGAGGTCAGGGTTACGTTCGTTCACCTTCGGGCGCCACACTTTCGGTTGAAAGGTCGCGACGGGACGACGTCGGCAGGCACGCCGCAAACGAACAAAAACGTACAGACGACGTCGAAAACCGCCGACAGACGGGGGAGCAGCACGACCACGACCAGATACCGAGCGCGAACGAGACACACGCGAACCACCCCCACCGGCCAAAGGGCACCACACAACAACCCAGAGCACCACGTGTCGACACCAGAGCAACCCGCCGCTCACGCGACATGGCTGGCACCGAAGGGCAACCGCCCGCAACTGCGCTTTCCGCGCCGGCCCGGATGCACGTCGTGCTACAACAACACCACTACCGTACACAGCCGCTGTTCACAACATCACTATCATGCGCGCCCGCGGCTCGCCGCCGTCGCAGTCGCAGCCCCAACGCCAGCACTTTTGCACCACCATTCACACGCACCGCAACACAGCTCGCCGACACAGCCGAACAAAACAAACACCACACAACAACAGCAACAACGCCGCCGCCTCTACTTGTGCCGGCGACCCACCCCGCCGATGGCGCACCTTTCGCCAGCCGGCAATCGACACACACGCACCCACCCACCCCCCGGGGCCCAGTGCAAACAAAAAAAACACACAAAAACAAAAAAACCAAACAAAAACAAAACGACACGGGAAGCGCACACCGCCACTTCGCGCGCACGCCACCAACCAGTCGTCGTCTCAAAATAACAAACACAAAAAAAAAATAAACTAACAACTAGGGCAACACGAAACAAAAAACGCCTCGCACGAACCGCCCACAAAAAGGACAAGCACACGCACAGCCTCTGCTGACGACCACGACGCAGCGGCACGCTGCTCCTGTCCCGCGCCCCGCGCCCCACTCGAGTCACAACTCACGCGACACCGTCAACGACGGGCTCGCTTCCCGCAACCTACCACCTTTCCGCCACGACGCACAGCCCCAGCCCCACCCGACGACGCGCCCGTGGCAACGACTGCACTTTCACCACCGCCTCCCCCTTCCCCCCCAAAACACACACACACACACACACACACACACACACACACACACACACAGCCAGCCAAAAACGCACTCGCGACCCACACATGCACACGCCAACCAGTCAACGTCGACAACCACACGCAAGGCTCGAAACGAAACCGGCGTCCTTCCACGTTGCCATCAAGCTACGCGACACAAGACACAAGGAACCAACACAACAGCCGGCCCCACTAATTCCCCACTCTCACGCCGCAAAAAGCACACCGAAACCGCCAAACGCACGCACATTCCCCTTCGCACTGACACCGACCGGCTCGCTACCACACACCTCTCGGCAGCCGTTTCACGCCAATTCGCCACACCGCCCACACAGTCGACAAGCGCCCGCCCTGTACGGCACACGCAACGACGCAGCGCAGCAAAGGGCGCCCGCAACACATACCTCTCCTCCCCCTCTCTCTCTCTCTCCGCCGCCCGACGCGCCAACCGCCACACCACACCGCCAGCCACTCGCAAATTGTGCACTGCCACCAGCCACACGTCCAACACGCCGCGCCGCCTCCGGCCACCCGCCAGGGGGCGCTCACGTCCGCGACAACAGCGCGGCCCGCCGGGCCGGGCCGGGCCGGGCCGGGCCGGGCCGGGCCGGGCCGGGCCGGGCCGAACCGAACCGAGCCGCCGCTGCTCTGCACTCGGCACGGCCACACCCTGCTGCAGACCGGGCTCGTCTCTCTGTACGCGTCTGCCTGCGCATCAACACAACACGACCTTTTTTTTTTCCTCTCTCTACCGCCATCCCTTCTTCTCGCGTTTTACTCGTTGTTGCAGCAGCGGCGCACACCTACACATCCACAGCCCCAGCCGAGCCGAGCCGGCCTCACCTCAGGGCCCGCCGCCAGCGTCTCCTCCTCGGGCACAGGTGCGGTGCTGTGGCCGCCCATCCAACCGCATTGCTGGCCGTCCAGCCGCCAGGCGTTCCCACTGCCGCGAGCCACGCCGCGCACCGACCCTGCTGCAGAAAACGAAGCATAGCCAGAGACCGACCGATACACAAAGCAAGCCGTCGCCTCGCCTCTTGTCCTTCCTGCCTTCCTTCCGCCCCCGCCCTTCTCACACCACCGCCTCTCCACTTTCGCCCCCCCCCTCCTCCTTTTTTTTTTTTTTTTTTTTGTTTTCTTCTTTCTTTCTTTCTTTCTTTCTTTCTTTGGCCCTCTCTCCTTCCCGCCATGGCGGTTACGGCACCGCCTGCAGCGGCAGATTTTGTGCGCCCACACGCCTACTCCTACCACCATTAACCTCGCCCTGCCCTGCCCATCAACGTCGCAGTCGAACCGACGCTTGCCAACACACTGCCGACGTTCCTTTCTCTTTTCGGCCTACGCCCATTACGCGCCGCCGCCACAGCACCTTCCCTTCCCACAACACACCGACGTCATCACACGCACCCAAAACAGGGGCCACGACCGTGTTCCTCGCCCACTCCCGTCCCGCACGGTACGCACATTCCCAACTATTATTACCGCGCACCCTCCCTTTCCAATCTGTGTGTCTCTGTGTCTGTGTCCTGTCCGCGCGTGACGCCTCTCAACATCCGCCGTCCCCCGTCCCCCGTCCCGTTTTCGCCCCCATGCCGTCGTCGCGCCGCCTCCTCCCCGTCCACCGCCGCCCCTGTCCGCCCCGCACCACACCATACACCGCTGCTTGTCCCGGCCGTTGCCACCAAAGGCGCCGACCGCAAACGCGCCACGCCGCAGCCCCCGTGCGTCTCGCGCTCGCTTGCATCTCCGTGCCGACGCTGCCTCTCTTCCCGCTCGCACTCGACCTCGACAACACAGTCTTTGGCTCCGCCACTGCGTGTTCCGGTGGTACGCACGCTGCAACACGTATGTATTCATTACCAGAGCGATGGCGAGGCATGACAGCATCTCTGTCTGACCAGAGAGTTATTTATCGTTGCTAGTCGGCGCTTGGACCGCGCCAGACGACAGTAGTGGCACGCACCGGGTCGCCAGGAACAGTTGTTATATATATTGTAGCGCGAGTCGGGAGAGGTAGTAGTCGGTCGACAGTAGTAGCGGGTGGACGGTTGTACTGAGCGGGCGTCGGCGGCGTGCTCTGCTCGTCTCGCGACTCTGGTCACGGTTCGGGACGATGTATAGTATATTGTGTTATAATCAAAAGGTGGTGTGAAGCTGCATTTTGCGCAAATCTGATAACGTATGTTCATTGTACTTATTTTGTTCAACGACAAAAAGCCCCACTATTACTTTTTTCTAAAGTAACTTTTGTCTTTTAACGAAAAACATTCACTTTTTAAAGACTACTTCCTATGGCATTTCCCTCCAAGGAGTGCAATTAATTACCAGCCAGCACTCATTCATTGCACACAGCTGTGTAAGGGGTATCTACAATTGAGGAGCGGATACAAATGCAATTTTTTGTTTTGTTTTTTTTTTTTTTGTGCGTTGTAACCTCCCCGCAAAATTTAAAATAATGGACAATGTTATTTACGGATGCTAATGGACATTGCGCTAATTGTAACCTCGCCCACAATGAGAGGTATTGAAAATGGCAACAAAAATGTTAAATTCGCAATCTGACTCAAATATAAATTCTTCACAACATTTAAAAGTCCGTTCAGTGACAAGAAACTTCAATTAAACCGAAATATCGGTCTTTGGCCCTGTGCAAAACAATCAGAATTAAAGTCTTACCTCAGAATAAATGGATGTCACATTTCTGCTCTTGTTTGTTGCGCAGCGCTTGGAGGAACTGCATTGCAAATAATAATATTCTCTTTTTTTTTTGTGATTTTAGTGAAATTTTTCTTCAAAGAAGTGGAATGAAATGTGAAGTGCAACGAACTCTTCAGTTCAATAAAAAATTAAATGTTTGAAAAATGCTTTTGAAATAAAAATTATTATTGGGGAACTTGTTGGAGAATAATTACAATAAATAAAATTGTTCATTATCTAATGATTATATTAATTCACAGTATACCTTATTCACCATCTTGACCAGTGTTGCCGACCGCCTACATCACACAACCGCACTCGGCTGCTACTACTGACCGACCGCTCTGCATGACGACTATTAGCGTACTGCACGCGACGACTACTGACAGAGTACAGCCCTCAACTAGACAGACCTACAGACTCGCAACGACCGACCGACTGACTGACTGACTGACTGACTGACTGAGAACCGCTCGCAACACTCGCGCGGTCCAGCGCAAACTCTCTGGTCACAGATGCTACAATGTCTCGCCATCGCTGCTATGTTACATACGTGTTTCAGTGTCTTTTTCATTGGGGTGACGATCTTTGGCTCTTTTTATTCTGAATACAGGGCCAAAGGTCAACGCTGCTGCCCTTATACAATTTATCAGGTTTCATTATGTCTGTTGCAATGTTACATACGGTTCATTCTTTCATTAATATTATCGTTGGGTTTGTTTTGTAGGGACGTTAACATTCTGGCACATTTCTATTATCATCGGACTCTCTGCTATTTGTGCAGGGAGGTTATACCTGGGTCCATTTCCATTTCCATTTACATTCTAATATTGATAGACTTTTTGTTTTCTTTTTTGTTTCTTGTTGTTTTTCCTTCTTTTTTTTGTTGTTTTTTTTTTTGTTTGTTTTGTTTTTCCCGCTCTCACCACCACCGCCGCATCACGCCTCCGTTTTCTTGGTTTCTTTTCTGTTCTTCAACTGCTTCAACATCACCGCGCCCCATTTCCACACCACAGCCATCAGCCTCCAAGACGGGCAGGCGCAGTGTGCCATTTCCGGCGCACAAGCACACCCGTACGGTACTCTCCTCGCCCCCACGCCACCAACAACACAGCGACCACGCGGCTGTCAGGCACGGCACGGCACGGCACGGCACCGGCGAAATGCGCCGCCCCCGCCCCTCCGCGCATCCGTCCGTCTCGCCACGTTCACTGACAGCCGCGTCTGCGGCTACACCACGACAACCACAACACAACACCGCTCCCCTCCCTGGCAACTCATTGTTTTTCTCCTCCTCTTTTGCACAAACCACAACGCCGAGCACAGGCGCAAGCCACCCACACCGCGCCCCTCCCCGTCCCGCCTTTCTTTGGCCGCCGCTCCTCGTTTGCCCCCCTCCCATCTCCCGAAATGCCATGCCAGCAGCGTTACGCATGCCCCTCCCCTGTCCACACAACACTACCGCCAAACGAACAGCCTTCCGGGCCACATGCAGGGCACGCCCACCTCCAAACACTGCCAATTCACGGACGCACACACACACACACACACACACACACACACACACTTTCTCGACACCTTTCTGTACGGAGGGTGCGTCATCTCGACCGTGACAGAGTGACGCCAACTATCGACGATCCATTTCCCCCCACTGGTGAAACATGTCCACTAACACCTACATACATCATTCAAGTACACAGACAATAGCATACACACAATGGGAGGGCACACGAACATGGACGGCACGGCACTGTCATACACTCTTCCTCACAACCATATCAACAAACGTTACGTACATCCGGGAAAGCGAAAAGCGAAAGCGAAAGCAAAAGCAAAAGCAAAGCCCAATGCAGCCGTCAAAGGTAACGTTCACCACGGCAGACACTTGCAGCCGCGCCGCCGTTAAACGCATTTCAGTGCGGCTCCAATACGCCTCCGACACGGGAACGTTCCGTTGCTCTACGAATGCGTTTCTCCCCTTTTTCCCTTCCTCTCTCTTTTGCCCCCCCTCCTTGCACTCTTGCCTCATTCCTCACGTTCTGCCCAGACATTCGACCGATCAAAGTCAACCTTTCGTCACCGTTCTCAGCGCGACGGTGTACAACAGTATGACGGGTGTGCCCAAGACTTCGGTTCAGTTGCGTGACGCCGGTCTATCGCGCCGATCGACAGTTACTCAGGGGGCGACGGATCGGACCACGTCACCGACACACAAAACACTTTCAAACAAACACATACATACCGGATGGACACAGACAAACACGTGTACAGACATTCGCCAAACAAACGACGACCGCCGCGCCGCCGCCGCCGCCGCCGCCGTCTAGCGTCGCGCTTACTGTACTGCACTGGACACGCGTGCATCTTGAATGACGACATCGGTGTGCGTGCGTCGTACGCAATCAGTCAGACACGGCTATCAAAAATCAGAGTCGAATGGTACATCATCGTGCGTGTCGCCGTACACGTACAGTACAATACAACAACAATGCGTCTTAATGGCACGTTCAATTTCAACGTCACTCACACACCTCCACGCTGCAGTTACGTCGCACCATTGTCAAACTCGGCGTACAGCAAAGGGAATAGTGGGCGGCAAAAAAAAACCAAACAAAAACATTTCACATTTCACCCTCGCCATGTATGATGTGCAAAAAACAAACCCGCAAACGGCCGTCGTTACGGTGACACAAAAGTCGCCGATCGCACTGTCCCCCCTCGCAGACAGGTAACACACACACACCACCACCAATGGGTCAAAACCACTCCAACGAGGCGTGCCACCATTCCACGCCACGGCGACCAACCTCGTGGCCGTCCCCCGCAACACGCTTTGACGCGCCCCCCCCCCCCCACCCACAATCAAAATGCACACATACATCACAGCCGTCCACACAAACAACAACAACAACAATTCCGCCCTTCCCGCAAAAGGCAAGTTGGTGGCCCTGAAAAGGGCCGTTTTGCCGCTCTCGCAACGGAGGAGCCTTCTCCATCCTTCCTTCCACTCCAGAGCCACCTCCTTACTTGGAGCTCGTGTACTTGGTCACCGCCTTCGTGCCCTCGCTCACGGCGTGCTTGGCCAGCTCGCCAGGCAGCAACAGCCGCACAGCGGTCTGGATCTCGCGGGACGTGATGGTCGAGCGCTTGTTGTAGTGCGCCAGGCGAGAAGCCTCGGCCGCAATGCGCTCGAAAATGTCGTTCACGAAGCTGTTCATGATGCTCATCGCCTTCGACGAGATGCCCGTGTCAGGGTGCACCTGCTTCAGCACCTTGTAGATGTAGATGGCATAGCTCTCCTTCCTCTTGCGCTTCTTCTTCTTGTCGCCCTTCGAAATGTTCTTCTGCGCCTTGCCAGCCTTCTTGGCGGCCTTCCCCGCTAGTCTTGGGCGGCATCTCGAACGAACGTACGGCAGCAGCAACACCAGTAGCAAGCGCTCCGCTCTAGTCAGCGTCTCCCCACACAGTGGCACCCGCCGCCAGCCGCCGCCGCACCTTTACCAGCTCGCCCTGTTGCGGCCGCCGACCAATGGGGCGCGCGCGCAACCGGCCGCCGCACCCGAGCCCATAAAGCACCCCCACCCCGGCTGCGCCGGCACTCGCTGAGTGGCAGTCAAGGGTTGAGCTTGCTCCTCTGACTCGCGCGCTGTCAGCCATAGGCCCCCGCTTGTACGGGTGACACACCAGGGGAATCTACGGCTTTGCTTTTATTAAAGCATCGGCGGGACCCAGTCAAGGTCTGCAGTAAGGTATTACGGCGGGCAGGATATTTTTGGAGACGCCCGACAGCAGAATTGTCGTGTTTCCTCTTTCAACTGCGGGATGTCGAGCTCCAGTGGTGCTTTGGGGTCGAAGCGGTCAACCGCTGTCGACAAAAAGCGCGTCTTGTTGTTGCCGCGGGCCGCGTCGTCGGCCGTCTCGAGCACTTCGGCTGCCGCAGAGCTAGGCTCTGCCCCCCCCAAGGATAGGGAAAATGTGGGCCAGGACCTGGGAGCCGGCCGCGGAACCGCAGAGAAGGTTTCCGCCGCCGCCGATCAGACCTCCGCGTCCACAATTACAGTAGGGCCAGCAATGCAGCCGGGATACCTAACGGTGCCAACAAAGGCTGTAACTGGCACCCCCCTGGCAGCAGCCCCACTTTCCGCCCCGGACATGGCAAGAAACACACCAAAAAACGCAGTCACACACAGTACGCCGACAACAAAATATATTGTCAGTACTTGCAATCCTGCCCCTCCTAACCTCGTCCTATCTCCGCTCCTGCTTGCCCACGCCACCGGCACACTTCCAGAATTCCTCACGTCCATGAAGAATGGCAAGCAGATGCCCCGTCTGCCGACAAAAATCCTCCCCAAACCCACCCCCTCGTCTCAGTCTTCCACCCGCTCCAAATACCTTAAATCCCCCCCACTCAAGTCCACCACATCCGACCAGCGGCGTGCAAGGAAGGACAAGAAGGAGAAGCGCTCCAAGGGGAAGAAGAAATCCACCACCCCCACCCCAGCCGCTTCCACACCCTCTGAGGAGCCAGCGCCCCCGACAGCACCTGTCGTCACACTGGGAGGGGACCAGGAAACTCTTGTACTGGAAGGGAACCGCGTAACCGGGCAGGATTCGGACGGTTTCGTGCTGGCGAAGAAAACGTTTCGTCAGCCGAAGCTTCCGCCAGCCCGGGGATTGGAACCCACCCCGAACAGATTTCAGGCGGTTGCTGATGAGCCTGAGACAACAGAAACCACCACAACGCAAACACAGAACCAAGTCGCCCACCACCTCCCCCCGATAGTTGCTGAGTTTGCCCACAGCTATGAGGAGCTCTTCGAGCTGTTGAAGGCAGAAATCGGGGGAGGCAGTTTCCAGGCAAAACCTGCTGGTGGGGACAAAATCAAAATCACACTGCACACACTAGAACACTACACAACAGTCAAAACACTTTTCACAAATAAAAACATACCACACTACACGTTCCCCACAACAAAAACAAGGAACAGAAACATCGTAATACGAGACCTGCCAAGACGAGTGTCCCCCCAGGCGATCAAAACAGATTTGACTGCCCAGGGGTACGTCGTCAAGGGGGTCCAACAGATGGGCAACATTAACAGTAAGTGGCCACTTTACCAGGCCACACTCCCGGACATCCCCCAGAACAAAAGGGAGATAAAGATGGTTCTGGCAGTGCCTGTCACCACCGAACCGCTGCGCCGTAAGAACAAGACGGTGCAGTGCTTCAGGTGTCAGGGCCTTAACCACATCGCCGCCTACTGCACCATGCCAGTAAGGTGCAGGAAGTGCGCCGAGGCCCACGACACGAGAACATGCACACTTCACCACACGGACCCACAAATAAGGTGCGCGCTGTGTGGCAAAAAACCACACGGCGGGCTACCAAGGTTGTGAGGTCCACAAACGACACACACAACAGGCAAAGGGCGCAAAGGCCGCCCCCCACACGACGCAAACAAAACACCATAAACCCACCAAGACACACAAGAAAACAAACCATGGCAACACACACGGACAAGGCCTGGGTAAAACCAAGGCCAGACACACCGAGGGCGACTTATGCGGAAGTGGTTTCTCCACCGAGGAACCATGAAAGCGTAGCCCAACCATCACAACACCAGACACTATCACAAGAACAACACCGGGAAACACATAGCAACAACGACCAGGTCCACCATGACGGAGGAAGGCCCAGGGAACCCCACACACACTCTCCCCCCATGGATCAGTTGTTAGGCGTAATGGTGCAGACCATGAACCTCGTCATGGAAATGATGAAGGAATTCAGGGAAGCCCAGAAGCAGAACACACAGATCCTCGTCGCCCTTCAGGCAACAGTCCAGCAGTCGCTCCCCTCTGCGACTTCCTCAGTAGTATCGACACCCCATCATGAATAGACGACCAAATATTCAAGGCCTGACAATGTGCGTCTTTAACGCAGACGGCATTGTTAATCAAGAGGTCGAGTTCCGAGAACTCATGAAGGAGTTCTCCATCGACATATGCATGATGGGGGAAACCCACCTAAAGCCGGGAGTAAAAGCGACAGTTCCCAACTACAGTAGCTACCGTAAAGACAGGCCAACCCAAGGCGGAGGAGTGGCCATATATGTAAAAAGAGGGATTCCCCACCACCAGGTATTCTTACCAGCTACCAACAAAATCGAAGCAGTGGCGGTGGAAGTAACCACTGCCACTGGACCCCTAACAATTGTTGCAGTCTACCGACCCCCACATGACCAGATAGATGAGGGAGACATAGCTGCTCTAGGGCAAATTGAAGGCAAACTCATAATAGGGGGAGACTTCAATGCCAAACATCCCGATTGGAATTCTAGAGTAACCTCCAGAGCAGGCGCCAAACTGCAACAACTAGCGCGCGCCCACCACTTCGAAACATGGGGTCCAGTCGAGCCCACACATTTTCCAAAAAACGGAAGCAGGCCCGATGTGTTAGACATAGCTCTCACCAGGAGGATCGCAGGGTTCGTGGCCGCAAGGACAATCAACAGAATGTCCTCCGACCACAACCCAGTGATTCTGGAGGTCGATGTGGGAGAATGGGTAGCACTCCCACGGTACCAGACGTCGTACAAACGAACAGACTGGGAGCGATACCAAGAAACTGTCGCCTCTGATATCGCTCGCGCTCCGCCACCCACTGCGGAAACAGTGGAACAAGCGCTACAAGACCTAACAGGCACCATCTTGCAGGCAGCGGAAGAAGCCACCCCTCCACAAAGGGATGGCCCACCGCCGCAAATACAGCTCCCGGAACACCTGCTAGCTCAAATTCGACACAAGAACAGAGTGGCAAAAGAGTGGAAGATCACCAGAAATCAGGCCACCAGGAGGCTGCTCAATCGTCTACAGAGAGAGCTGAAGGTAGCGCTCAATGAGCACAGAAACCAGCAATGGCAAAACCGCCTCACATCTCTCAAAGTAGACGATCATACACTATGGCAAGCGCAAACAGTTTACAAAACGACGCGCTAGGATGCCGCCACTGCATGGCGAGCGGGGACTGGTCTACAGCCATGCTGGAAAGGCCAACGCCCTCGCCGACTCCTTTGAGAAGCAGTTCCAAGCGGCAGAACCCCAGGATGAAGAACATGAAGAGGTAGTCAGTCGTCAACTGGCCGTCTTCCTCAATGCTGAGGAGGACCCAGAGGACGAACCCATACTTTTTGCCCCCGAGGACGTGGCAAGAGTAATTAGGTCCCTCCCTACAAAAAAGGCGCCAGGGCACGACAGTGTCACAAACCAGTTAGTCAAAAAACTCCCACCCACAGCGATCACACACCTCGCGAACGTCCTCAACGAGATTACTCGTTCCCGTGTTTTCCCAGCTTGCTGGAAACATGCGGAAGTGGTCGCGATACACAAACCAGGGAAAGACCCTCTATTCCCGCAGCACTACAGGCCGATTAGCCTCTTGCCAACACTCAGCAAGATCTATGAGCGCCTCCTGCTAAGACCCATACAAGAACACATTACCAGAGAGCAAATTCTGCCGGATTTCCAATTTGGGTTCCGGCAGAACCACTCTGCCCCACAGCAGGTCATGAGAATGGTTGAAGCAGCCACAGAGGGCTTCAACCACAGAGGCTACTGCGGGATAGTGCTACTAGACGTAGCCAAAGCCTTTGATTCAGTATGGCATAGAGGGCTACTCTACAAGTTGTACACACAAGGGTTTCCCGGGAGCATAGTTCAGCTCATTAAGAGCTATCTCACGAACAGGACTTTCTCCGTCAAAGTAGAAACTGCCACCTCCACCAGAAGGCGTATTCGTGCCGGGGTGCCACAGGGATCGGTCCTGGGGCCCGTATTGTACAGTTTGTACACTGCGGATACTCCGACGGCCCCCCTGGTGCACACTGCGCAGTACGCTGACGACACAGCCTTCTACACGAGAAATGCGAACAAGGACCTGGTCATCCGTAGGCTACAAAAGGTTTTAGATGACACAGAAACTTGGGCCCGTCGCTGGCGCATCACGATCAACTCCGAGAAGACGCAGGCAATGCTGATTACCCGCAGGCTCGGAAGGCGCGAACCTCCTCAACGTCCCCCCCTCCACCTTCACCTAAATGGAATCCAACTCCCCTGGCGCAGAACCGCCAAGTACCTTGGCGTAACCTTGGACTCTCGTCTTACGTGGAAACCCCACATAGACGAGGTCCACAGGAAGGTCTGCGCCAGAATGTCCATTCTATACCCTATCCTGAACACAAACAGCTCCCTTCCCTTCCCAGTAGCAGTAAATGTTTATCAGGCCCTGATCCGGCCAGTAATGGAGTATGCGTGCCCTGTCTGGGGATACGCGGCAAAGCAGCACCTGGACAAACTCCAGAGGCTGCAGAACCGCGCCCTCAGAAGGGCACTGCATCTACCACTCGGATTCCCCATAGACGACCTGCACGCCGCAGCCGAAATCCCACTCCTGAGAGAGCGTTTCCAGGATCTGGCAAGGTCCTTCTATGAGGGTTCTTCCAGATCCGAAAACGCGCTCATCCACTCCCTAGGTCGGTACGACATGTCCCGCGACAAGCATAAGCGCCCTATGACGATCTTCGACGACTAAGTCGAAGAGAAAATCCCAAAACCCAATCCCTAATCCAGTTCCTTCCCATATAACACCAACCTTCTCGCCTACCTCAGGCAAGTACTAGACTCATTCACAACAAACATCACAAGTCACAGACACCAAAAAACTATAGAAAAAAAAAAAATCACACACACACGTTCACAGGGGAGTAAAAGCCGAAAGGCTACAAACTCCCCCACACACACTTCCCCAAAGAGGGGAAAGTAAAAGATGTGAGCAGCAGGCTGCGCCGGCACGCACTCCGCTGCTCGACTCGCTGCCGCTCGCACCGGTCGTTTTCGTTTCCGTTTCGTGTGCACCGTCGCTAGCCCATCGCCATGTCCGGACGCGGAAAGGGAGGCAAAGTCAAGGGCAAGTCAAAGTCCCGCTCAAGCAGGGCTGGGCTCCAGTTCCCGGTCGGCAGAATCCACCGCCTCCTGCGCAAGGGAAACTACGCAGAGCGCGTCGGCGCCGGGGCGCCCGTCTACCTCGCCGCCGTCATGGAGTACCTCGCGGCTGAGGTGCTCGAGCTGGCCGGAAACGCGGCCCGCGACAACAAGAAGACGCGCATCATCCCGCGCCACCTGCAGCTTGCCATCCGCAACGACGAGGAGCTCAACAAGCTCCTGTCGGGCGTCACCATCGCACAGGGTGGTGTCCTGCCCAACATCCAGGCCGTCCTGCTGCCAAAGAAGACCGAGAAGAAGGCCTAAAGGAGGCCAAGGCAATCGCAGCGCCGCGTGCTCCCCTGCACGCAACGCGCTTTGCCGGCTCGGCTCGGCCCGGCCCACAACAATCGGCCCTTTTCAGGGCCACCACACAAACCTACGTCCAAAGCAAAATTTCAGTCGTCCTCGCCGCACCTTGTTTTGTTTTAACTTTGCACTTTCACAGCACAGCCGCCGCCGGCGCACGTCCGCCATCTTGTCGTCCACACAGCCCGTGTGGCCCAACAAACACACACACACACATTCATTCATTTTGCACGGTCGCAGTCGCCTTCCAAACGACAACGGCAGCAATAATGACCATTGTTACAGGGAGGCGTGTCGACACACCGCCCTCCACTCCCGCGCGCAACGGCCGTCGACACGAACGAAACAGCTGATCCGGCCGCCTGTGCCCACACGCCTTGCCTCGGAAACCCCAACGCCGCCGCAAACACACAGAGCCAAACCACGCAAGCAAATAATCACCGCCTCTCGCACAACAACACACAGCCCGCCATCTCCGTCGCGATCGATACAACGACACACAATAACAAACACAAACGAAGCAGCTCCCACACACAGCCAGCCACATGACACGTTTCCTTTCCTTCTCCCCTCCCAGTCACATCACGTCGCTCAAACGGAAAGAAAGAAACAAACAAACAAACAACACAGACTCTTTCGCACTTTTCAACTTCCGAACAGTGTGGTGGCCCTGAAAAGGGCCGTTTCCTAGTCTCTCCCACCCACAAGCACGGCCGCGGGAAGGCCAGCGCCCGCTGCGACGCAGCCTAACCGCCGAAACCGTACAGGGTGCGCCCCTGCCTCTTCAGGGCGTACACCACGTCCATGGCCGTCACAGTCTTGCGCTTGGCGTGCTCAGTGTACGTCACCGCGTCGCGGATCACGTTCTCCAGGAACACCTTCAGCACCCCGCGGGTCTCCTCGTAGATCAGACCAGAGATGCGCTTCACGCCGCCCCTGCGAGCCAGGCGGCGGATGGCGGGCTTCGTGATGCCCTGGATGTTGTCGCGCAACACCTTGCGGTGCCGCTTGGCGCCACCCTTGCCGAGCCCCTTTCCTCCCTTGCCGCGGCCTGTCATCCTTCCTTCCTCGGGCAAAGCAAAACGTGCACAAACAGCAGCTGCAGCGGCTGGCGAGTCGGCTACGGTCTGCGCCCAGCGCGCCCGCCGCCCCCCTATATAGACTCTGGCCCGCCCTCCCCCCACCACGCGCAACCGAGGGCATATAAGCGCAGCACGGAGGCGCGCGGGCCCGTTGTCAAGGCAGCACCGGACGCCGCGCCGCACCTAACCTCCACGCACGCCGCTCCGCTACCGCTATGGCCCGCACAAAGCAAACGGCCCGCAAGTCCACCGGCGGAAAGGCGCCGCGCAAACAGCTCGCCACCAAGGCGGCGAGGAAGAGCGCGCCCGCCACCGGAGGCGTCAAGAAGCCCCACCGCTACAGGCCGGGCACCGTCGCCCTGCGAGAAATCAGGCGCTACCAGAAGAGCACAGAGCTGCTCATCCGCAAGCTGCCATTCCAGCGCCTAGTGCGCGAGATCGCCCAGGACTTCAAGACCGACCTGCGCTTCCAGAGCTCCGCAGTCATGGCCCTGCAGGAGGCCAGCGAGGCCTACCTCGTCGGCCTCTTCGAAGACACCAACCTGTGCGCAATCCACGCCAAGCGCGTCACCATCATGCCCAAGGACATCCAGCTCGCGCGCCGCATCCGCGGCGAGCGCGCCTAAACCGCGCCGCGGCACCGCACCGCACAAACAAAAACGGCCCTTTTCAGGGCCACTAACATCTCTCCGTCGCGAGCAAACTTTGTCGGTCGCCTGCCTCTCGCCCCGCAACCCAAAAACAACAACCACCACTTCCCGTCCGTCCGCCACACCCGCTCACTCTGCCTGCCTGCTTAGCAGCGCGCAACAATCACACATCATCCCTCCCCGGCGCTCAAAGCGCACAATACCCAACGGCCGACGTCACACCGCACGGGTGGCTGGCCGGCCGGCCGCCGCTTTCGTTTCGAAAACACAAAAACAAACCCGCACTCCACTCCGACGGCCAACGGCCAGGCAGGCGCGCTCGCTCGCTCTACACGCCACCGAAATCCCCGCCGACTCCTTCCACATCTCAACGTGCCCCCCGTTGCAAAACATAACACACACACACACACACACACACACACACACACACACAAAGGAACAAAACAACAAAGACCAGACACGACTAGACAAGACAGACATCCGAGAAGAACGAACGCAGGCAAGCCAACCAACGTATTCAAACAAAACAACGTGACAGAAAACCAACCGTCGGCCGCCGCCACAAACACGGCGACAATCAACAACAACACCGCTTACCGCTACCGCCGCCCACACCCGCCACCGACCCCCGCAATCCAACCACCACGGCACGCAAACAGCATCCCCACGGGCATACAGAAACGCCAGACAGACAGACAGACAGACACCCACACCAAACGCAACACGACAATCAAAACCTTCCCCGACGTGCTTTGATGGCCCTGAGAAGGGCCGTTTTGGGCCGCGCGTCTCTTGCGCGCCACTAGACGACGACGGGGGGTGGGGACGACGGAGTCAAGCGCCAAACCCTTCCTTTCTCCCATCTCTTTCTCCTCTACTCTACTTCTTCTTCTTGGGCGAAGCCTTCGCCTTAGACGGCGTCGTCGCCTTCTTCGGGCGCGGCGCCTTCGGCTTCTTCGTCGGAACCTTGGCGGCCTTCTTCGCCTTCGACGGCGACTTGGCCTTGGCCGGCTTGGCCGCAGCCGCCTTCTTCGCACCCGCGGGAGCGGCCGACGCCGCAGACGCCTTCTTGGCGGCGCCCGCCTTCCGACCGGTCGCCGCCTTCACGCCACCAGCCTTCTTTGCGCCGGCCGCACGGGCGCCCTTCTTCTCCTTGCTGGCCGGAGCGGCGCGCTTCTTCTTGGCACCGCCAGCACGAGCCTTGCCGCCCTCGGCCGCCCCCCCGCCGCCGGCGCCGGCAAGCTTGAACGAGCCGGACGCGCCCTTCCCCTTCGTCTGCACCAGCTCGCCCGCCACGACGGCCGACTTGAGGTACTTCTTGATAAACGGCGCCAGCTTCTCCGCGTCCAGCTTGTAGTGCGCGGCAATGTACTTCTTGATCGCCTGCAGCGACGACCCGCCGCGCTCCTTCAGACTCTTGATGGCGGCCGTCACCATCTCAGAGGTGCGCGGGTGCGCAGGCTTGGCGCGCGGCTTCTTCGCAGACGACGCAGACTTGGCCTTCTTCGTAGTGCCGGTGGCGGCGGGTGCCGCAGCAGTCTCGTTCGTAGCCGCCTGATCTGCCATTTCGACGACGCGCGTAACACACAGCGAGAGCGAGAGCGAGAGCGAGCGGGACGGCAGGCAGGCACGCAAGCACAGCACAGCAGCAGAGCAGAGAATCACAAGGCCCAGCCAGTGTCGCGGGCGGGCGCGGACGGCCGAGAGAGCGGCCGCCACTCTGCGCGCCGCCGCGCCGCGCCTCCCGCGCTTGCTACCGCCCAACGTCCGACAGCCTGTGCGGAGCAGCCCCAAACCTGCGCCACAACCGCCCGCGCCTTTCAAACCACCGAGGATGGGGCTACACACAGCCACACCACAGTCGCCAACCAGTCGCCACGGCAGCGCCGCAAACCACGGCCAAACTGCAGCTACCGCGCGCTACAGCCTGGGTCGGCCCGCCGAGAATCGCCGCCCCCGCCCAAATGCCGCCCCCACAGCCCCAGCCGACGACCCGCCACAATGGCCAAACCTTCGGCAAAACTCCCACACCGTCGCCGCGGCAGCCCGGCCAGCGCGGCCGGCGCCACAGCCACACAAGCCGAGGCGTGCGGCGATGACGGCCGTGCAAACGCGCCTCCGCCGCCCCATCGCCTTCCGTCGCCCTCCCGCCGTTTCCCGATCGGCCCGCAGCCGTCGGGCCACATCGCGCGCCGTCCTCCTCCTCTCGCCCGCCAACATTCACAGCCGTTTATCAACAATTGCCCGCCGCAAACGGACGCCGCCTGCGCAACAGGCGCCGCCGCCCCTCGCCGCTTCCGACCCAACCCCTCGACCGAGGCAAACCGCAATCCGAATCTACAGACCAACCCAATCTGCCGTCAGCACACACGACAGCCGACCTTACACGTTACGCGTTACACATTACGTTTACACGTCTAGGTTAGGTTAGGGTTAGGTGGACGTGGGTTAGGTTAAGGGGACTTGGGTTAGGTTAAGCGTCAAACTTAGGTTAAGCATTCAAACACGTCAGGCGTCAGAGGTTAGGTTAGGTTACACGTTAGGTTAAGGGGTCAGTGCTAGGTTAAAAAAAAGCGTTCAAACGTGAGGCGTCAGCCGGACAGCTTACCTTACGTAGACGTTAGGGGCTCACAGGCTGAGCTCACCTCGCCACACCACAGGTTAGGTTCGGTTCGCTCGGCTCAGCGTAAAGCGCCGAGGTCAGGGTTACGTTCGTTCACCTTCGGGCGCCACACTTTCGGTTGAAAGGTCGCGACGGGACGACGTCGGCAGGCACGCCGCAAACGAACAAAAACGTACAGACGACGTCGAAAACCGCCGACAGACGGGGGAGCAGCACGACCACGACCAGATACCGAGCGCGAACGAGACACACGCGAACCACCCCCACCGGCCAAAGGGCACCACACAACAACCCAGAGCACCACGTGTCGACACCAGAGCAACCCGCCGCTCACGCGACATGGCTGGCACCGAAGGGCAACCGCCCGCAACTGCGCTTTCCGCGCCGGCCCGGATGCACGTCGTGCTACAACAACACCACTACCGTACACAGCCGCTGTTCACAACATCACTATCATGCGCGCCCGCGGCTCGCCGCCGTCGCAGTCGCAGCCCCAACGCCAGCACTTTTGCACCACCATTCACACGCACCGCAACACAGCTCGCCGACACAGCCGAACAAAACAAACACCACACAACAACAGCAACAACGCCGCCGCCTCTACTTGTGCCGGCGACCCACCCCGCCGATGGCGCACCTTTCGCCAGCCGGCAATCGACACACACGCACCCACCCACCCCCCGGGGCCCAGTGCAAACAAAAAAAACACACAAAAACAAAAAAACCAAACAAAAACAAAACGACACGGGAAGCGCACACCGCCACTTCGCGCGCACGCCACCAACCAGTCGTCGTCTCAAAATAACAAACACAAAAAAAAAATAAACTAACAACTAGGGCAACACGAAACAAAAAACGCCTCGCACGAACCGCCCACAAAAAGGACAAGCACACGCACAGCCTCTGCTGACGACCACGACGCAGCGGCACGCTGCTCCTGTCCCGCGCCCCGCGCCCCACTCGAGTCACAACTCACGCGACACCGTCAACGACGGGCTCGCTTCCCGCAACCTACCACCTTTCCGCCACGACGCACAGCCCCAGCCCCACCCGACGACGCGCCCGTGGCAACGACTGCACTTTCACCACCGCCTCCCCCTTCCCCCCCAAAACACACACACACACACACACACACACACACACACACACACACACACAGCCAGCCAAAAACGCACTCGCGACCCACACATGCACACGCCAACCAGTCAACGTCGACAACCACACGCAAGGCTCGAAACGAAACCGGCGTCCTTCCACGTTGCCATCAAGCTACGCGACACAAGACACAAGGAACCAACACAACAGCCGGCCCCACTAATTCCCCACTCTCACGCCGCAAAAAGCACACCGAAACCGCCAAACGCACGCACATTCCCCTTCGCACTGACACCGACCGGCTCGCTACCACACACCTCTCGGCAGCCGTTTCACGCCAATTCGCCACACCGCCCACACAGTCGACAAGCGCCCGCCCTGTACGGCACACGCAACGACGCAGCGCAGCAAAGGGCGCCCGCAACACATACCTCTCCTCCCCCTCTCTCTCTCTCTCCGCCGCCCGACGCGCCAACCGCCACACCACACCGCCAGCCACTCGCAAATTGTGCACTGCCACCAGCCACACGTCCAACACGCCGCGCCGCCTCCGGCCACCCGCCAGGGGGCGCTCACGTCCGCGACAACAGCGCGGCCCGCCGGGCCGGGCCGGGCCGGGCCGGGCCGGGCCGGGCCGGGCCGGGCCGGGCCGGGCCGGGCCGAACCGAACCGAGCCGCCGCTGCTCTGCACTCGGCACGGCCACACCCTGCTGCAGACCGGGCTCGTCTCTCTGTACGCGTCTGCCTGCGCATCAACACAACACGACCTTTTTTTTTTCCTCTCTCTACCGCCATCCCTTCTTCTCGCGTTTTACTCGTTGTTGCAGCAGCGGCGCACACCTACACATCCACAGCCCCAGCCGAGCCGAGCCGGCCTCACCTCAGGGCCCGCCGCCAGCGTCTCCTCCTCGGGCACAGGTGCGGTGCTGTGGCCGCCCATCCAACCGCATTGCTGGCCGTCCAGCCGCCAGGCGTTCCCACTGCCGCGAGCCACGCCGCGCACCGACCCTGCTGCAGAAAACGAAGCATAGCCAGAGACCGACCGATACACAAAGCAAGCCGTCGCCTCGCCTCTTGTCCTTCCTGCCTTCCTTCCGCCCCCGCCCTTCTCACACCACCGCCTCTCCACTTTCGCCCCCCCCCTCCTCCTTTTTTTTTTTTTTTTTTTGTTTTCTTCTTTCTTTCTTTCTTTCTTTCTTTCTTTGGCCCTCTCTCCTTCCCGCCATGGCGGTTACGGCACCGCCTGCAGCGGCAGATTTTGTGCGCCCACACGCCTACTCCTACCACCATTAACCTCGCCCTGCCCTGCCCATCAACGTCGCAGTCGAACCGACGCTTGCCAACACACTGCCGACGTTCCTTTCTCTTTTCGGCCTACGCCCATTACGCGCCGCCGCCACAGCACCTTCCCTTCCCACAACACACCGACGTCATCACACGCACCCAAAACAGGGGCCACGACCGTGTTCCTCGCCCACTCCCGTCCCGCACGGTACGCACATTCCCAACTATTATTACCGCGCACCCTCCCTTTCCAATCTGTGTGTCTCTGTGTCTGTGTCCTGTCCGCGCGTGACGCCTCTCAACATCCGCCGTCCCCCGTCCCCCGTCCCGTTTTCGCCCCCATGCCGTCGTCGCGCCGCCTCCTCCCCGTCCACCGCCGCCCCTGTCCGCCCCGCACCACACCATACACCGCTGCTTGTCCCGGCCGTTGCCACCAAAGGCGCCGACCGCAAACGCGCCACGCCGCAGCCCCCGTGCGTCTCGCGCTCGCTTGCATCTCCGTGCCGACGCTGCCTCTCTTCCCGCTCGCACTCGACCTCGACAACACAGTCTTTGGCTCCGCCACTGCGTGTTCCGGTGGTACGCACGCTGCAACACGTATGTATTCATTACCAGAGCGATGGCGAGGCATGACAGCATCTCTGTCTGACCAGAGAGTTATTTATCGTTGCTAGTCGGCGCTTGGACCGCGCCAGACGACAGTAGTGGCACGCACCGGGTCGCCAGGAACAGTTGTTATATATATTGTAGCGCGAGTCGGGAGAGGTAGTAGTCGGTCGACAGTAGTAGCGGGTGGACGGTTGTACTGAGCGGGCGTCGGCGGCGTGCTCTGCTCGTCTCGCGACTCTGGTCACGGTTCGGGACGATGTATAGTATATTGTGTTATAATCAAAAGGTGGTGTGAAGCTGCATTTTGCGCAAATCTGATAACGTATGTTCATTGTACTTATTTTGTTCAACGACAAAAAGCCCCACTATTACTTTTTTCTAAAGTAACTTTTGTCTTTTAACGAAAAACATTCACTTTTTAAAGACTACTTCCTATGGCATTTCCCTCCAAGGAGTGCAATTAATTACCAGCCAGCACTCATTCATTGCACACAGCTGTGTAAGGGGTATCTACAATTGAGGAGCGGATACAAATGCAATTTTTTGTTTTGTTTTTTTTTTTTTTGTGCGTTGTAACCTCCCCGCAAAATTTAAAATAATGGACAATGTTATTTACGGATGCTAATGGACATTGCGCTAATTGTAACCTCGCCCACAATGAGAGGTATTGAAAATGGCAACAAAAATGTTAAATTCGCAATCTGACTCAAATATAAATTCTTCACAACATTTAAAAGTCCGTTCAGTGACAAGAAACTTCAATTAAACCGAAATATCGGTCTTTGGCCCTGTGCAAAACAATCAGAATTAAAGTCTTACCTCAGAATAAATGGATGTCACATTTCTGCTCTTGTTTGTTGCGCAGCGCTTGGAGGAACTGCATTGCAAATAATAATATTCTCTTTTTTTTTTGTGATTTTAGTGAAATTTTTCTTCAAAGAAGTGGAATGAAATGTGAAGTGCAACGAACTCTTCAGTTCAATAAAAAATTAAATGTTTGAAAAATGCTTTTGAAATAAAAATTATTATTGGGGAACTTGTTGGAGAATAATTACAATAAATAAAATTGTTCATTATCTAATGATTATATTAATTCACAGTATACCTTATTCACCATCTTGACCAGTGTTGCCGACCGCCTACATCACACAACCGCACTCGGCTGCTACTACTGACCGACCGCTCTGCATGACGACTATTAGCGTACTGCACGCGACGACTACTGACAGAGTACAGCCCTCAACTAGACAGACCTACAGACTCGCAACGACCGACCGACTGACTGACTGACTGACTGACTGACTGAGAACCGCTCGCAACACTCGCGCGGTCCAGCGCAAACTCTCTGGTCACAGATGCTACAATGTCTCGCCATCGCTGCTATGTTACATACGTGTTTCAGTGTCTTTTTCATTGGGGTGACGATCTTTGGCTCTTTTTATTCTGAATACAGGGCCAAAGGTCAACGCTGCTGCCCTTATACAATTTATCAGGTTTCATTATGTCTGTTGCAATGTTACATACGGTTCATTCTTTCATTAATATTATCGTTGGGTTTGTTTTGTAGGGACGTTAACATTCTGGCACATTTCTATTATCATCGGACTCTCTGCTATTTGTGCAGGGAGGTTATACCTGGGTCCATTTCCATTTCCATTTACATTCTAATATTGATAGACTTTTTGTTTTCTTTTTTGTTTCTTGTTGTTTTTCCTTCTTTTTTTTGTTGTTTTTTTTTTTGTTTGTTTTGTTTTTCCCGCTCTCACCACCACCGCCGCATCACGCCTCCCGTTTTCTTGGTTTCTTTTCTGTTCTTCAACTGCTTCAACATCACCGCGCCCCATTTCCACACCACAGCCATCAGCCTCCAAGACGGGCAGGCGCAGTGTGCCATTTCCGGCGCACAAGCACACCCGTACGGTACTCTCCTCGCCCCCACGCCACCAACAACACAGCGACCACGCGGCTGTCAGGCACGGCACGGCACGGCACGGCACCGGCGAAATGCGCCGCCCCCGCCCCTCCGCGCATCCGTCCGTCTCGCCACGTTCACTGACAGCCGCGTCTGCGGCTACACCACGACAACCACAACACAACACCGCTCCCCTCCCTGGCAACTCATTGTTTTTCTCCTCCTCTTTTGCACAAACCACAACGCCGAGCACAGGCGCAAGCCACCCACACCGCGCCCCTCCCCGTCCCGCCTTTCTTTGGCCGCCGCTCCTCGTTTGCCCCCTCCCATCTCCCGAAATGCCATGCCAGCAGCGTTACGCATGCCCCTCCCCTGTCCACACAACACTACCGCCAAACGAACAGCCTTCCGGGCCACATGCAGGGCACGCCCACCTCCAAACACTGCCAATTCACGGACGCACACACACACACACACACACACACACACACACACTTTCTCGACACCTTTCTGTACGGAGGGTGCGTCATCTCGACCGTGACAGAGTGACGCCAACTATCGACGATCCATTTCCCCCCACTGGTGAAACATGTCCACTAACACCTACATACATCATTCAAGTACACAGACAATAGCATACACACAATGGGAGGGCACACGAACATGGACGGCACGGCACTGTCATACACTCTTCCTCACAACCATATCAACAAACGTTACGTACATCCGGGAAAGCGAAAGCGAAAGCGAAAGCAAAAGCAAAAGCAAAGCCCAATGCAGCCGTCAAAGGTAACGTTCACCACGGCAGACACTTGCAGCCGCGCCGCCGTTAAACGCATTTCAGTGCGGCTCCAATACGCCTCCGACACGGGAACGTTCCGTTGCTCTACGAATGCGTTTCTCCCCTTTTTCCCTTCCTCTCTCTTTTGCCCCCCCTCCTTGCACTCTTGCCTCATTCCTCACGTTCTGCCCAGACATTCGACCGATCAAAGTCAACCTTTCGTCACCGTTCTCAGCGCGACGGTGTACAACAGTATGACGGGTGTGCCCAAGACTTCGGTTCAGTTGCGTGACGCCGGTCTATCGCGCCGATCGACAGTTACTCAGGGGGCGACGGATCGGACCACGTCACCGACACACAAAACACTTTCAAACAAACACATACATACCGGATGGACACAGACAAACACGTGTACAGACATTCGCCAAACAAACGACGACCGCCGCCGCCGCCGCCGCCGCCGCCGCCGCCGTCTAGCGTCGCGCTTACTGTACTGCACTGGACACGCGTGCATCTTGAATGACGACATCGGTGTGCGTGCGTCGTACGCAATCAGTCAGACACGGCTATCAAAAATCAGAGTCGAATGGTACATCATCGTGCGTGTCGCCGTACACGTACAGTACAATACAACAACAATGCGTCTTAATGGCACGTTCAATTTCAACGTCACTCACACACCTCCACGCTGCAGTTACGTCGCACCATTGTCAAACTCGGCGTACAGCAAAGGGAATAGTGGGCGGCAAAAAAAAACCAAACAAAAACATTTCACATTTCACCCTCGCCATGTATGATGTGCAAAAAACAAACCCGCAAACGGCCGTCGTTACGGTGACACAAAAGTCGCCGATCGCACTGTCCCCCCTCGCAGACAGGTAACACACACACACCACCACCAATGGGTCAAAACCACTCCAACGAGGCGTGCCACCATTCCACGCCACGGCGACCAACCTCGTGGCCGTCCCCCGCAACACGCTTTGACGCGCCCCCCCCCCCCCACCCACAATCAAAATGCACACATACATCACAGCCGTCCACACAAACAACAACAACAACAATTCCGCCCTTCCCGCAAAAGGCAAGTTGGTGGCCCTGAAAAGGGCCGTTTTGCCGCTCTCGCAACGGAGGAGCCTTCTCCATCCTTCCTTCCACTCCAGAGCCACCTCCTTACTTGGAGCTCGTGTACTTGGTCACCGCCTTCGTGCCCTCGCTCACGGCGTGCTTGGCCAGCTCGCCAGGCAGCAACAGCCGCACAGCGGTCTGGATCTCGCGGGACGTGATGGTCGAGCGCTTGTTGTAGTGCGCCAGGCGAGAAGCCTCGGCCGCAATGCGCTCGAAAATGTCGTTCACGAAGCTGTTCATGATGCTCATCGCCTTCGACGAGATGCCCGTGTCAGGGTGCACCTGCTTCAGCACCTTGTAGATGTAGATGGCATAGCTCTCCTTCCTCTTGCGCTTCTTCTTCTTGTCGCCCTTCGAAATGTTCTTCTGCGCCTTGCCAGCCTTCTTGGCGGCCTTCCCGCTAGTCTTGGGCGGCATCTCGAACGAACGTACGGCAGCAGCAACACCAGTAGCAAGCGCTCCGCTCTAGTCAGCGTCTCCCCACACAGTGGCACCCGCCGCCAGCCGCCGCCGCACCTTTACCAGCTCGCCCTGTTGCGGCCGCCGACCAATGGGGCGCGCGCGCAACCGGCCGCCGCACCCGAGCCCATAAAGCACCCCCACCCCGGCTGCGCCGGCACGCACTCCGCTGCTCGACTCGCTGCCGCTCGCACCGGTCGTTTTCGTTTCCGTTTCGTGTGCACCGTCGCTAGCCCATCGCCATGTCCGGACGCGGAAAGGGAGGCAAAGTCAAGGGCAAGTCAAAGTCCCGCTCAAGCAGGGCTGGGCTCCAGTTCCCGGTCGGCAGAATCCACCGCCTCCTGCGCAAGGGAAACTACGCAGAGCGCGTCGGCGCCGGGGCGCCCGTCTACCTCGCCGCCGTCATGGAGTACCTCGCGGCTGAGGTGCTCGAGCTGGCCGGAAACGCGGCCCGCGACAACAAGAAGACGCGCATCATCCCGCGCCACCTGCAGCTTGCCATCCGCAACGACGAGGAGCTCAACAAGCTCCTGTCGGGCGTCACCATCGCACAGGGTGGTGTCCTGCCCAACATCCAGGCCGTCCTGCTGCCAAAGAAGACCGAGAAGAAGGCCTAAAGGAGGCCAAGGCAATCGCAGCGCCGCGTGCTCCCCTGCACGCAACGCGCTTTGCCGGCTCGGCTCGGCCCGGCCCACAACAATCGGCCCTTTTCAGGGCCACCACACAAACCTACGTCCAAAGCAAAATTTCAGTCGTCCTCGCCGCACCTTGTTTTGTTTTAACTTTGCACTTTCACAGCACAGCCGCCGCCGGCGCACGTCCGCCATCTTGTCGTCCACACAGCCCGTGTGGCCCAACAAACACACACACACACATTCATTCATTTTGCACGGTCGCAGTCGCCTTCCAAACGACAACGGCAGCAATAATGACCATTGTTACAGGGAGGCGTGTCGACACACCGCCCTCCACTCCCGCGCGCAACGGCCGTCGACACGAACGAAACAGCTGATCCGGCCGCCTGTGCCCACACGCCTTGCCTCGGAAACCCCAACGCCGCCGCAAACACACAGAGCCAAACCACGCAAGCAAATAATCACCGCCTCTCGCACAACAACACACAGCCCGCCATCTCCGTCGCGATCGATACAACGACACACAATAACAAACACAAACGAAGCAGCTCCCACACACAGCCAGCCACATGACACGTTTCCTTTCCTTCTCCCCTCCCAGTCACATCACGTCGCTCAAACGGAAAGAAAGAAACAAACAAACAAACAACACAGACTCTTTCGCACTTTTCAACTTCCGAACAGTGTGGTGGCCCTGAAAAGGGCCGTTTCCTAGTCTCTCCCACCCACAAGCACGGCCGCGGGAAGGCCAGCGCCCGCTGCGACGCAGCCTAACCGCCGAAACCGTACAGGGTGCGCCCCTGCCTCTTCAGGGCGTACACCACGTCCATGGCCGTCACAGTCTTGCGCTTGGCGTGCTCAGTGTACGTCACCGCGTCGCGGATCACGTTCTCCAGGAACACCTTCAGCACCCCGCGGGTCTCCTCGTAGATCAGACCAGAGATGCGCTTCACGCCGCCCCTGCGAGCCAGGCGGCGGATGGCGGGCTTCGTGATGCCCTGGATGTTGTCGCGCAACACCTTGCGGTGCCGCTTGGCGCCACCCTTGCCGAGCCCCTTTCCTCCCTTGCCGCGGCCTGTCATCCTTCCTTCCTCGGGCAAAGCAAAACGTGCACAAACAGCAGCTGCAGCGGCTGGCGAGTCGGCTACGGTCTGCGCCCAGCGCGCCCGCCGCCCCCCTATATAGACTCTGGCCCGCCCTCCCCCCACCACGCGCAACCGAGGGCATATAAGCGCAGCACGGAGGCGCGCGGGCCCGTTGTCAAGGCAGCACCGGACGCCGCGCCGCACCTAACCTCCACGCACGCCGCTCCGCTACCGCTATGGCCCGCACAAAGCAAACGGCCCGCAAGTCCACCGGCGGAAAGGCGCCGCGCAAACAGCTCGCCACCAAGGCGGCGAGGAAGAGCGCGCCCGCCACCGGAGGCGTCAAGAAGCCCCACCGCTACAGGCCGGGCACCGTCGCCCTGCGAGAAATCAGGCGCTACCAGAAGAGCACAGAGCTGCTCATCCGCAAGCTGCCATTCCAGCGCCTAGTGCGCGAGATCGCCCAGGACTTCAAGACCGACCTGCGCTTCCAGAGCTCCGCAGTCATGGCCCTGCAGGAGGCCAGCGAGGCCTACCTCGTCGGCCTCTTCGAAGACACCAACCTGTGCGCAATCCACGCCAAGCGCGTCACCATCATGCCCAAGGACATCCAGCTCGCGCGCCGCATCCGCGGCGAGCGCGCCTATACCGCGCCGCGGCACCGCACCGCACAAACAAAAACGGCCCTTTTCAGGGCCACTAACATCTCTCCGTCGCGAGCAAACTTTGTCGGTCGCCTGCCTCTCGCCCCGCAACCCAAAAACAACAACCACCACTTCCCGTCCGTCCGCCACACCCGCTCACTCTGCCTGCCTGCTTAGCAGCGCGCAACAATCACACATCATCCCTCCCCGGCGCTCAAAGCGCACAATACCCAACGGCCGACGTCACACCGCACGGGTGGCTGGCCGGCCGGCCGCCGCTTTCGTTTCGAAAACACAAAAACAAACCCGCACTCCACTCCGACGGCCAACGGCCAGGCAGGCGCGCTCGCTCGCTCTACACGCCACCGAAATCCCCGCCGACTCCTTCCACATCTCAACGTGCCCCCCGTTGCAAAACATAACACACACACACACACACACACACACACACACACACACACAAAGGAACAAAACAACAAAGACCAGACACGACTAGACAAGACAGACATCCGAGAAGAACGAACGCAGGCAAGCCAACCAACGTATTCAAACAAAACAACGTGACAGAAAACCAACCGTCGGCCGCCGCCACAAACACGGCGACAATCAACAACAACACCGCTTACCGCTACCGCCGCCCACACCCGCCACCGACCCCCGCAATCCAACCACCACGGCACGCAAACAGCATCCCCACGGGCATACAGAAACGCCAGACAGACAGACAGACAGACACCCACACCAAACGCAACACGACAATCAAAACCTTCCCCGACGTGCTTTGATGGCCCTGAGAAGGGCCGTTTTGGGCCGCGCGTCTCTTGCGCGCCACTAGACGACGACGGGGGGTGGGGACGACGGAGTCAAGCGCCAAACCCTTCCTTTCTCCCATCTCTTTCTCCTCTACTCTACTTCTTCTTCTTGGGCGAAGCCTTCGCCTTAGACGGCGTCGTCGCCTTCTTCGGGCGCGGCGCCTTCGGCTTCTTCGTCGGAACCTTGGCGGCCTTCTTCGCCTTCGACGGCGACTTGGCCTTGGCCGGCTTGGCCGCAGCCGCCTTCTTCGCACCCGCGGGAGCGGCCGACGCCGCAGACGCCTTCTTGGCGGCGCCCGCCTTCCGACCGGTCGCCGCCTTCACGCCACCAGCCTTCTTTGCGCCGGCCGCACGGGCGCCCTTCTTCTCCTTGCTGGCCGGAGCGGCGCGCTTCTTCTTGGCACCGCCAGCACGAGCCTTGCCGCCCTCGGCCGCCCCCCCGCCGCCGGCGCCGGCAAGCTTGAACGAGCCGGACGCGCCCTTCCCCTTCGTCTGCACCAGCTCGCCCGCCACGACGGCCGACTTGAGGTACTTCTTGATAAACGGCGCCAGCTTCTCCGCGTCCAGCTTGTAGTGCGCGGCAATGTACTTCTTGATCGCCTGCAGCGACGACCCGCCGCGCTCCTTCAGACTCTTGATGGCGGCCGTCACCATCTCAGAGGTGCGCGGGTGCGCAGGCTTGGCGCGCGGCTTCTTCGCAGACGACGCAGACTTGGCCTTCTTCGTAGTGCCGGTGGCGGCGGGTGCCGCAGCAGTCTCGTTCGTAGCCGCCTGATCTGCCATTTCGACGACGCGCGTAACACACAGCGAGAGCGAGAGCGAGAGCGAGCGGGACGGCAGGCAGGCACGCAAGCACAGCACAGCAGCAGAGCAGAGAATCACAAGGCCCAGCCAGTGTCGCGGGCGGGCGCGGACGGCCGAGAGAGCGGCCGCCACTCTGCGCGCCGCCGCGCCGCGCCTCCCGCGCTTGCTACCGCCCAACGTCCGACAGCCTGTGCGGAGCAGCCCCAAACCTGCGCCACAACCGCCCGCGCCTTTCAAACCACCGAGGATGGGGCTACACACAGCCACACCACAGTCGCCAACCAGTCGCCACGGCAGCGCCGCAAACCACGGCCAAACTGCAGCTACCGCGCGCTACAGCCTGGGTCGGCCCGCCGAGAATCGCCGCCCCCGCCCAAATGCCGCCCCCACAGCCCCAGCCGACGACCCGCCACAATGGCCAAACCTTCGGCAAAACTCCCACACCGTCGCCGCGGCAGCCCGGCCAGCGCGGCCGGCGCCACAGCCACACAAGCCGAGGCGTGCGGCGATGACGGCCGTGCAAACGCGCCTCCGCCGCCCCATCGCCTTCCGTCGCCCTCCCGCCGTTTCCCGATCGGCCCGCAGCCGTCGGGCCACATCGCGCGCCGTCCTCCTCCTCTCGCCCGCCAACATTCACAGCCGTTTATCAACAATTGCCCGCCGCAAACGGACGCCGCCTGCGCAACAGGCGCCGCCGCCCCTCGCCGCTTCCGACCCAACCCCTCGACCGAGGCAAACCGCAATCCGAATCTACAGACCAACCCAATCTGCCGTCAGCACACACGACAGCCGACCTTACACGTTACGCGTTACACATTACGTTTACACGTCTAGGTTAGGTTAGGGTTAGGTGGACGTGGGTTAGGTTAAGGGGACTTGGGTTAGGTTAAGCGTCAAACTTAGGTTAAGCATTCAAACACGTCAGGCGTCAGAGGTTAGGTTAGGTTACACGTTAGGTTAAGGGGTCAGTGCTAGGTTAAAAAAAAGCGTTCAAACGTGAGGCGTCAGCCGGACAGCTTACCTTACGTAGACGTTAGGGGCTCACAGGCTGAGCTCACCTCGCCACACCACAGGTTAGGTTCGGTTCGCTCGGCTCAGCGTAAAGCGCCGAGGTCAGGGTTACGTTCGTTCACCTTCGGGCGCCACACTTTCGGTTGAAAGGTCGCGACGGGACGACGTCGGCAGGCACGCCGCAAACGAACAAAAACGTACAGACGACGTCGAAAACCGCCGACAGACGGGGGAGCAGCACGACCACGACCAGATACCGAGCGCGAACGAGACACACGCGAACCACCCCCACCGGCCAAAGGGCACCACACAACAACCCAGAGCACCACGTGTCGACACCAGAGCAACCCGCCGCTCACGCGACATGGCTGGCACCGAAGGGCAACCGCCCGCAACTGCGCTTTCCGCGCCGGCCCGGATGCACGTCGTGCTACAACAACACCACTACCGTACACAGCCGCTGTTCACAACATCACTATCATGCGCGCCCGCGGCTCGCCGCCGTCGCAGTCGCAGCCCCAACGCCAGCACTTTTGCACCACCATTCACACGCACCGCAACACAGCTCGCCGACACAGCCGAACAAAACAAACACCACACAACAACAGCAACAACGCCGCCGCCTCTACTTGTGCCGGCGACCCACCCCGCCGATGGCGCACCTTTCGCCAGCCGGCAATCGACACACACGCACCCACCCACCCCCCGGGGCCCAGTGCAAACAAAAAAAACACACAAAAACAAAAAAACCAAACAAAAACAAAACGACACGGGAAGCGCACACCGCCACTTCGCGCGCACGCCACCAACCAGTCGTCGTCTCAAAATAACAAACACAAAAAAAAAATAAACTAACAACTAGGGCAACACGAAACAAAAAACGCCTCGCACGAACCGCCCACAAAAAGGACAAGCACACGCACAGCCTCTGCTGACGACCACGACGCAGCGGCACGCTGCTCCTGTCCCGCGCCCCGCGCCCCACTCGAGTCACAACTCACGCGACACCGTCAACGACGGGCTCGCTTCCCGCAACCTACCACCTTTCCGCCACGACGCACAGCCCCAGCCCCACCCGACGACGCGCCCGTGGCAACGACTGCACTTTCACCACCGCCTCCCCCTTCCCCCCCAAAACACACACACACACACACACACACACACACACACACACACACACAGCCAGCCAAAAACGCACTCGCGACCCACACATGCACACGCCAACCAGTCAACGTCGACAACCACACGCAAGGCTCGAAACGAAACCGGCGTCCTTCCACGTTGCCATCAAGCTACGCGACACAAGACACAAGGAACCAACACAACAGCCGGCCCCACTAATTCCCCACTCTCACGCCGCAAAAAGCACACCGAAACCGCCAAACGCACGCACATTCCCCTTCGCACTGACACCGACCGGCTCGCTACCACACACCTCTCGGCAGCCGTTTCACGCCAATTCGCCACACCGCCCACACAGTCGACAAGCGCCCGCCCTGTACGGCACACGCAACGACGCAGCGCAGCAAAGGGCGCCCGCAACACATACCTCTCCTCCCCCTCTCTCTCTCTCTCCGCCGCCCGACGCGCCAACCGCCACACCACACCGCCAGCCACTCGCAAATTGTGCACTGCCACCAGCCACACGTCCAACACGCCGCGCCGCCTCCGGCCACCCGCCAGGGGGCGCTCACGTCCGCGACAACAGCGCGGCCCGCCGGGCCGGGCCGGGCCGGGCCGGGCCGGGCCGGGCCGGGCCGGGCCGAACCGAACCGAGCCGCCGCTGCTCTGCACTCGGCACGGCCACACCCTGCTGCAGACCGGGCTCGTCTCTCTGTACGCGTCTGCCTGCGCATCAACACAACACGACCTTTTTTTTTTCCTCTCTCTACCGCCATCCCTTCTTCTCGCGTTTTACTCGTTGTTGCAGCAGCGGCGCACACCTACACATCCACAGCCCCAGCCGAGCCGAGCCGGCCTCACCTCAGGGCCCGCCGCCAGCGTCTCCTCCTCGGGCACAGGTGCGGTGCTGTGGCCGCCCATCCAACCGCATTGCTGGCCGTCCAGCCGCCAGGCGTTCCCACTGCCGCGAGCCACGCCGCGCACCGACCCTGCTGCAGAAAACGAAGCATAGCCAGAGACCGACCGATACACAAAGCAAGCCGTCGCCTCGCCTCTTGTCCTTCCTGCCTTCCTTCCGCCCCCGCCCTTCTCACACCACCGCCTCTCCACTTTCGCCCCCCCCCTCCTCCTTTTTTTTTTTTTTTTTTTTGTTTTCTTCTTTCTTTCTTTCTTTCTTTCTTTCTTTGGCCCTCTCTCCTTCCCGCCATGGCGGTTACGGCACCGCCTGCAGCGGCAGATTTTGTGCGCCCACACGCCTACTCCTACCACCATTAACCTCGCCCTGCCCTGCCCATCAACGTCGCAGTCGAACCGACGCTTGCCAACACACTGCCGACGTTCCTTTCTCTTTTCGGCCTACGCCCATTACGCGCCGCCGCCACAGCACCTTCCCTTCCCACAACACACCGACGTCATCACACGCACCCAAAACAGGGGCCACGACCGTGTTCCTCGCCCACTCCCGTCCCGCACGGTACGCACATTCCCAACTATTATTACCGCGCACCCTCCCTTTCCAATCTGTGTGTCTCTGTGTCTGTGTCCTGTCCGCGCGTGACGCCTCTCAACATCCGCCGTCCCCCGTCCCCCGTCCCGTTTTCGCCCCCATGCCGTCGTCGCGCCGCCTCCTCCCCGTCCACCGCCGCCCCTGTCCGCCCCGCACCACACCATACACCGCTGCTTGTCCCGGCCGTTGCCACCAAAGGCGCCGACCGCAAACGCGCCACGCCGCAGCCCCCGTGCGTCTCGCGCTCGCTTGCATCTCCGTGCCGACGCTGCCTCTCTTCCCGCTCGCACTCGACCTCGACAACACAGTCTTTGGCTCCGCCACTGCGTGTTCCGGTGGTACGCACGCTGCAACACGTATGTATTCATTACCAGAGCGATGGCGAGGCATGACAGCATCTCTGTCTGACCAGAGAGTTATTTATCGTTGCTAGTCGGCGCTTGGACCGCGCCAGACGACAGTAGTGGCACGCACCGGGTCGCCAGGAACAGTTGTTATATATATTGTAGCGCGAGTCGGGAGAGGTAGTAGTCGGTCGACAGTAGTAGCGGGTGGACGGTTGTACTGAGCGGGCGTCGGCGGCGTGCTCTGCTCGTCTCGCGACTCTGGTCACGGTTCGGGACGATGTATAGTATATTGTGTTATAATCAAAAGGTGGTGTGAAGCTGCATTTTGCGCAAATCTGATAACGTATGTTCATTGTACTTATTTTGTTCAACGACAAAAAGCCCCACTATTACTTTTTTCTAAAGTAACTTTTGTCTTTTAACGAAAAACATTCACTTTTTAAAGACTACTTCCTATGGCATTTCCCTCCAAGGAGTGCAATTAATTACCAGCCAGCACTCATTCATTGCACACAGCTGTGTAAGGGGTATCTACAATTGAGGAGCGGATACAAATGCAATTTTTTGTTTTGTTTTTTTTTTTTTGTGCGTTGTAACCTCCCCGCAAAATTTAAAATAATGGACAATGTTATTTACGGATGCTAATGGACATTGCGCTAATTGTAACCTCGCCCACAATGAGAGGTATTGAAAATGGCAACAAAAATGTTAAATTCGCAATCTGACTCAAATATAAATTCTTCACAACATTTAAAAGTCCGTTCAGTGACAAGAAACTTCAATTAAACCGAAATATCGGTCTTTGGCCCTGTGCAAAACAATCAGAATTAAAGTCTTACCTCAGAATAAATGGATGTCACATTTCTGCTCTTGTTTGTTGCGCAGCGCTTGGAGGAACTGCATTGCAAATAATAATATTCTCTTTTTTTTTTGTGATTTTAGTGAAATTTTTCTTCAAAGAAGTGGAATGAAATGTGAAGTGCAACGAACTCTTCAGTTCAATAAAAAATTAAATGTTTGAAAAATGCTTTTGAAATAAAAATTATTATTGGGGAACTTGTTGGAGAATAATTACAATAAATAAAATTGTTCATTATCTAATGATTATATTAATTCACAGTATACCTTATTCACCATCTTGACCAGTGTTGCCGACCGCCTACATCACACAACCGCACTCGGCTGCTACTACTGACCGACCGCTCTGCATGACGACTATTAGCGTACTGCACGCGACGACTACTGACAGAGTACAGCCCTCAACTAGACAGACCTACAGACTCGCAACGACCGACCGACTGACTGACTGACTGACTGACTGACTGAGAACCGCTCGCAACACTCGCGCGGTCCAGCGCAAACTCTCTGGTCACAGATGCTACAATGTCTCGCCATCGCTGCTATGTTACATACGTGTTTCAGTGTCTTTTTCATTGGGGTGACGATCTTTGGCTCTTTTTATTCTGAATACAGGGCCAAAGGTCAACGCTGCTGCCCTTATACAATTTATCAGGTTTCATTATGTCTGTTGCAATGTTACATACGGTTCATTCTTTCATTAATATTATCGTTGGGTTTGTTTTGTAGGGACGTTAACATTCTGGCACATTTCTATTATCATCGGACTCTCTGCTATTTGTGCAGGGAGGTTATACCTGGGTCCATTTCCATTTCCATTTACATTCTAATATTGATAGACTTTTTGTTTTCTTTTTTGTTTCTTGTTGTTTTTCCTTCTTTTTTTTGTTGTTTTTTTTTTTGTTTGTTTTGTTTTTCCCGCTCTCACCACCACCGCCGCATCACGCCTCCCGTTTTCTTGGTTTCTTTTCTGTTCTTCAACTGCTTCAACATCACCGCGCCCCATTTCCACACCACAGCCATCAGCCTCCAAGACGGGCAGGCGCAGTGTGCCATTTCCGGCGCACAAGCACACCCGTACGGTACTCTCCTCGCCCCCACGCCACCAACAACACAGCGACCACGCGGCTGTCAGGCACGGCACGGCACGGCACGGCACCGGCGAAATGCGCCGCCCCCGCCCCTCCGCGCATCCGTCCGTCTCGCCACGTTCACTGACAGCCGCGTCTGCGGCTACACCACGACAACCACAACACAACACCGCTCCCCTCCCTGGCAACTCATTGTTTTTCTCCTCCTCTTTTGCACAAACCACAACGCCGAGCACAGGCGCAAGCCACCCACACCGCGCCCCTCCCCGTCCCGCCTTTCTTTGGCCGCCGCTCCTCGTTTGCCCCCTCCCATCTCCCGAAATGCCATGCCAGCAGCGTTACGCATGCCCCTCCCCTGTCCACACAACACTACCGCCAAACGAACAGCCTTCCGGGCCACATGCAGGGCACGCCCACCTCCAAACACTGCCAATTCACGGACGCACACACACACACACACACACACACACACACACACTTTCTCGACACCTTTCTGTACGGAGGGTGCGTCATCTCGACCGTGACAGAGTGACGCCAACTATCGACGATCCATTTCCCCCCACTGGTGAAACATGTCCACTAACACCTACATACATCATTCAAGTACACAGACAATAGCATACACACAATGGGAGGGCACACGAACATGGACGGCACGGCACTGTCATACACTCTTCCTCACAACCATATCAACAAACGTTACGTACATCCGGGAAAGCGAAAGCGAAAGCGAAAGCAAAAGCAAAAGCAAAGCCCAATGCAGCCGTCAAAGGTAACGTTCACCACGGCAGACACTTGCAGCCGCGCCGCCGTTAAACGCATTTCAGTGCGGCTCCAATACGCCTCCGACACGGGAACGTTCCGTTGCTCTACGAATGCATTTCTCCCCTTTTTCCCTTCCTCTCTCTTTTGCCCCCCCTCCTTGCACTCTTGCCTCATTCCTCACGTTCTGCCCAGACATTCGACCGATCAAAGTCAACCTTTCGTCACCGTTCTCAGCGCGACGGTGTACAACAGTATGACGGGTGTGCCCAAGACTTCGGTTCAGTTGCGTGACGCCGGTCTATCGCGCCGATCGACAGTTACTCAGGGGGCGACGGATCGGACCACGTCACCGACACACAAAACACTTTCAAACAAACACATACATACCGGATGGACACAGACAAACACGTGTACAGACATTCGCCAAACAAACGACGACCGCCGCCGCCGCCGCCGCCGCCGCCGCCGCCGTCTAGCGTCGCGCTTACTGTACTGCACTGGACACGCGTGCATCTTGAATGACGACATCGGTGTGCGTGCGTCGTACGCAATCAGTCAGACACGGCTATCAAAAATCAGAGTCGAATGGTACATCATCGTGCGTGTCGCCGTACACGTACAGTACAATACAACAACAATGCGTCTTAATGGCACGTTCAATTTCAACGTCACTCACACACCTCCACGCTGCAGTTACGTCGCACCATTGTCAAACTCGGCGTACAGCAAAGGGAATAGTGGGCGGCAAAAAAAAACCAAACAAAAACATTTCACATTTCACCCTCGCCATGTATGATGTGCAAAAAACAAACCCGCAAACGGCCGTCGTTACGGTGACACAAAAGTCGCCGATCGCACTGTCCCCCCTCGCAGACAGGTAACACACACACACCACCACCAATGGGTCAAAACCACTCCAACGAGGCGTGCCACCATTCCACGCCACGGCGACCAACCTCGTGGCCGTCCCCCGCAACACGCTTTGACGCGCCCCCCCCCCCCACCCACAATCAAAATGCACACATACATCACAGCCGTCCACACAAACAACAACAACAACAATTCCGCCCTTCCCGCAAAAGGCAAGTTGGTGGCCCTGAAAAGGGCCGTTTTGCCGCTCTCGCAACGGAGGAGCCTTCTCCATCCTTCCTTCCACTCCAGAGCCACCTCCTTACTTGGAGCTCGTGTACTTGGTCACCGCCTTCGTGCCCTCGCTCACGGCGTGCTTGGCCAGCTCGCCAGGCAGCAACAGCCGCACAGCGGTCTGGATCTCGCGGGACGTGATGGTCGAGCGCTTGTTGTAGTGCGCCAGGCGAGAAGCCTCGGCCGCAATGCGCTCGAAAATGTCGTTCACGAAGCTGTTCATGATGCTCATCGCCTTCGACGAGATGCCCGTGTCAGGGTGCACCTGCTTCAGCACCTTGTAGATGTAGATGGCATAGCTCTCCTTCCTCTTGCGCTTCTTCTTCTTGTCGCCCTTCGAAATGTTCTTCTGCGCCTTGCCAGCCTTCTTGGCGGCCTTCCCGCTAGTCTTGGGCGGCATCTCGAACGAACGTACGGCAGCAGCAACACCAGTAGCAAGCGCTCCGCTCTAGTCAGCGTCTCCCCACACAGTGGCACCCGCCGCCAGCCGCCGCCGCACCTTTACCAGCTCGCCCTGTTGCGGCCGCCGACCAATGGGGCGCGCGCGCAACCGGCCGCCGCACCCGAGCCCATAAAGCACCCCCACCCCGGCTGCGCCGGCACGCACTCCGCTGCTCGACTCGCTGCCGCTCGCACCGGTCGTTTTCGTTTCCGTTTCGTGTGCACCGTCGCTAGCCCATCGCCATGTCCGGACGCGGAAAGGGAGGCAAAGTCAAGGGCAAGTCAAAGTCCCGCTCAAGCAGGGCTGGGCTCCAGTTCCCGGTCGGCAGAATCCACCGCCTCCTGCGCAAGGGAAACTACGCAGAGCGCGTCGGCGCCGGGGCGCCCGTCTACCTCGCCGCCGTCATGGAGTACCTCGCGGCTGAGGTGCTCGAGCTGGCCGGAAACGCGGCCCGCGACAACAAGAAGACGCGCATCATCCCGCGCCACCTGCAGCTTGCCATCCGCAACGACGAGGAGCTCAACAAGCTCCTGTCGGGCGTCACCATCGCACAGGGTGGTGTCCTGCCCAACATCCAGGCCGTCCTGCTGCCAAAGAAGACCGAGAAGAAGGCCTAAAGGAGGCCAAGGCAATCGCAGCGCCGCGTGCTCCCCTGCACGCAACGCGCTTTGCCGGCTCGGCTCGGCCCGGCCCACAACAATCGGCCCTTTTCAGGGCCACCACACAAACCTACGTCCAAAGCAAAATTTCAGTCGTCCTCGCCGCACCTTGTTTTGTTTTAACTTTGCACTTTCACAGCACAGCCGCCGCCGGCGCACGTCCGCCATCTTGTCGTCCACACAGCCCGTGTGGCCCAACAAACACACACACACACATTCATTCATTTTGCACGGTCGCAGTCGCCTTCCAAACGACAACGGCAGCAATAATGACCATTGTTACAGGGAGGCGTGTCGACACACCGCCCTCCACTCCCGCGCGCAACGGCCGTCGACACGAACGAAACAGCTGATCCGGCCGCCTGTGCCCACACGCCTTGCCTCGGAAACCCCAACGCCGCCGCAAACACACAGAGCCAAACCACGCAAGCAAATAATCACCGCCTCTCGCACAACAACACACAGCCCGCCATCTCCGTCGCGATCGATACAACGACACACAATAACAAACACAAACGAAGCAGCTCCCACACACAGCCAGCCACATGACACGTTTCCTTTCCTTCTCCCCTCCCAGTCACATCACGTCGCTCAAACGGAAAGAAAGAAACAAACAAACAAACAACACAGACTCTTTCGCACTTTTCAACTTCCGAACAGTGTGGTGGCCCTGAAAAGGGCCGTTTCCTAGTCTCTCCCACCCACAAGCACGGCCGCGGGAAGGCCAGCGCCCGCTGCGACGCAGCCTAACCGCCGAAACCGTACAGGGTGCGCCCCTGCCTCTTCAGGGCGTACACCACGTCCATGGCCGTCACAGTCTTGCGCTTGGCGTGCTCAGTGTACGTCACCGCGTCGCGGATCACGTTCTCCAGGAACACCTTCAGCACCCCGCGGGTCTCCTCGTAGATCAGACCAGAGATGCGCTTCACGCCGCCCCTGCGAGCCAGGCGGCGGATGGCGGGCTTCGTGATGCCCTGGATGTTGTCGCGCAACACCTTGCGGTGCCGCTTGGCGCCACCCTTGCCGAGCCCCTTTCCTCCCTTGCCGCGGCCTGTCATCCTTCCTTCCTCGGGCAAAGCAAAACGTGCACAAACAGCAGCTGCAGCGGCTGGCGAGTCGGCTACGGTCTGCGCCCAGCGCGCCCGCCGCCCCCCTATATAGACTCTGGCCCGCCCTCCCCCCACCACGCGCAACCGAGGGCATATAAGCGCAGCACGGAGGCGCGCGGGCCCGTTGTCAAGGCAGCACCGGACGCCGCGCCGCACCTAACCTCCACGCACGCCGCTCCGCTACCGCTATGGCCCGCACAAAGCAAACGGCCCGCAAGTCCACCGGCGGAAAGGCGCCGCGCAAACAGCTCGCCACCAAGGCGGCGAGGAAGAGCGCGCCCGCCACCGGAGGCGTCAAGAAGCCCCACCGCTACAGGCCGGGCACCGTCGCCCTGCGAGAAATCAGGCGCTACCAGAAGAGCACAGAGCTGCTCATCCGCAAGCTGCCATTCCAGCGCCTAGTGCGCGAGATCGCCCAGGACTTCAAGACCGACCTGCGCTTCCAGAGCTCCGCAGTCATGGCCCTGCAGGAGGCCAGCGAGGCCTACCTCGTCGGCCTCTTCGAAGACACCAACCTGTGCGCAATCCACGCCAAGCGCGTCACCATCATGCCCAAGGACATCCAGCTCGCGCGCCGCATCCGCGGCGAGCGCGCCTAAACCGCGCCGCGGCACCGCACCGCACAAACAAAAACGGCCCTTTTCAGGGCCACTAACATCTCTCCGTCGCGAGCAAACTTTGTCGGTCGCCTGCCTCTCGCCCCGCAACCCAAAAACAACAACCACCACTTCCCGTCCGTCCGCCACACCCGCTCACTCTGCCTGCCTGCTTAGCAGCGCGCAACAATCACACATCATCCCTCCCCGGCGCTCAAAGCGCACAATACCCAACGGCCGACGTCACACCGCACGGGTGGCTGGCCGGCCGGCCGCCGCTTTCGTTTCGAAAACACAAAAACAAACCCGCACTCCACTCCGACGGCCAACGGCCAGGCAGGCGCGCTCGCTCGCTCTACACGCCACCGAAATCCCCGCCGACTCCTTCCACATCTCAACGTGCCCCCCGTTGCAAAACATAACACACACACACACACACACACACACACACACACACACAAAGGAACAAAACAACAAAGACCAGACACGACTAGACAAGACAGACATCCGAGAAGAACGAACGCAGGCAAGCCAACCAACGTATTCAAACAAAACAACGTGACAGAAAACCAACCGTCGGCCGCCGCCACAAACACGGCGACAATCAACAACAACACCGCTTACCGCTACCGCCGCCCACACCCGCCACCGACCCCCGCAATCCAACCACCACGGCACGCAAACAGCATCCCCACGGGCATACAGAAACGCCAGACAGACAGACAGACAGACACCCACACCAAACGCAACACGACAATCAAAACCTTCCCCGACGTGCTTTGATGGCCCTGAGAAGGGCCGTTTTGGGCCGCGCGTCTCTTGCGCGCCACTAGACGACGACGGGGGGTGGGGACGACGGAGTCAAGCGCCAAACCCTTCCTTTCTCCCATCTCTTTCTCCTCTACTCTACTTCTTCTTCTTGGGCGAAGCCTTCGCCTTAGACGGCGTCGTCGCCTTCTTCGGGCGCGGCGCCTTCGGCTTCTTCGTCGGAACCTTGGCGGCCTTCTTCGCCTTCGACGGCGACTTGGCCTTGGCCGGCTTGGCCGCAGCCGCCTTCTTCGCACCCGCGGGAGCGGCCGACGCCGCAGACGCCTTCTTGGCGGCGCCCGCCTTCCGACCGGTCGCCGCCTTCACGCCACCAGCCTTCTTTGCGCCGGCCGCACGGGCGCCCTTCTTCTCCTTGCTGGCCGGAGCGGCGCGCTTCTTCTTGGCACCGCCAGCACGAGCCTTGCCGCCCTCGGCCGCCCCCCCGCCGCCGGCGCCGGCAAGCTTGAACGAGCCGGACGCGCCCTTCCCCTTCGTCTGCACCAGCTCGCCCGCCACGACGGCCGACTTGAGGTACTTCTTGATAAACGGCGCCAGCTTCTCCGCGTCCAGCTTGTAGTGCGCGGCAATGTACTTCTTGATCGCCTGCAGCGACGACCCGCCGCGCTCCTTCAGACTCTTGATGGCGGCCGTCACCATCTCAGAGGTGCGCGGGTGCGCAGGCTTGGCGCGCGGCTTCTTCGCAGACGACGCAGACTTGGCCTTCTTCGTAGTGCCGGTGGCGGCGGGTGCCGCAGCAGTCTCGTTCGTAGCCGCCTGATCTGCCATTTCGACGACGCGCGTAACACACAGCGAGAGCGAGAGCGAGAGCGAGCGGGACGGCAGGCAGGCACGCAAGCACAGCACAGCAGCAGAGCAGAGAATCACAAGGCCCAGCCAGTGTCGCGGGCGGGCGCGGACGGCCGAGAGAGCGGCCGCCACTCTGCGCGCCGCCGCGCCGCGCCTCCCGCGCTTGCTACCGCCCAACGTCCGACAGCCTGTGCGGAGCAGCCCCAAACCTGCGCCACAACCGCCCGCGCCTTTCAAACCACCGAGGATGGGGCTACACACAGCCACACCACAGTCGCCAACCAGTCGCCACGGCAGCGCCGCAAACCACGGCCAAACTGCAGCTACCGCGCGCTACAGCCTGGGTCGGCCCGCCGAGAATCGCCGCCCCCGCCCAAATGCCGCCCCCACAGCCCCAGCCGACGACCCGCCACAATGGCCAAACCTTCGGCAAAACTCCCACACCGTCGCCGCGGCAGCCCGGCCAGCGCGGCCGGCGCCACAGCCACACAAGCCGAGGCGTGCGGCGATGACGGCCGTGCAAACGCGCCTCCGCCGCCCCATCGCCTTCCGTCGCCCTCCCGCCGTTTCCCGATCGGCCCGCAGCCGTCGGGCCACATCGCGCGCCGTCCTCCTCCTCTCGCCCGCCAACATTCACAGCCGTTTATCAACAATTGCCCGCCGCAAACGGACGCCGCCTGCGCAACAGGCGCCGCCGCCCCTCGCCGCTTCCGACCCAACCCCTCGACCGAGGCAAACCGCAATCCGAATCTACAGACCAACCCAATCTGCCGTCAGCACACACGACAGCCGACCTTACACGTTACGCGTTACACATTACGTTTACACGTCTAGGTTAGGTTAGGGTTAGGTGGACGTGGGTTAGGTTAAGGGGACTTGGGTTAGGTTAAGCGTCAAACTTAGGTTAAGCATTCAAACACGTCAGGCGTCAGAGGTTAGGTTAGGTTACACGTTAGGTTAAGGGGTCAGTGCTAGGTTAAAAAAAAGCGTTCAAACGTGAGGCGTCAGCCGGACAGCTTACCTTACGTAGACGTTAGGGGCTCACAGGCTGAGCTCACCTCGCCACACCACAGGTTAGGTTCGGTTCGCTCGGCTCAGCGTAAAGCGCCGAGGTCAGGGTTACGTTCGTTCACCTTCGGGCGCCACACTTTCGGTTGAAAGGTCGCGACGGGACGACGTCGGCAGGCACGCCGCAAACGAACAAAAACGTACAGACGACGTCGAAAACCGCCGACAGACGGGGGAGCAGCACGACCACGACCAGATACCGAGCGCGAACGAGACACACGCGAACCACCCCCACCGGCCAAAGGGCACCACACAACAACCCAGAGCACCACGTGTCGACACCAGAGCAACCCGCCGCTCACGCGACATGGCTGGCACCGAAGGGCAACCGCCCGCAACTGCGCTTTCCGCGCCGGCCCGGATGCACGTCGTGCTACAACAACACCACTACCGTACACAGCCGCTGTTCACAACATCACTATCATGCGCGCCCGCGGCTCGCCGCCGTCGCAGTCGCAGCCCCAACGCCAGCACTTTTGCACCACCATTCACACGCACCGCAACACAGCTCGCCGACACAGCCGAACAAAACAAACACCACACAACAACAGCAACAACGCCGCCGCCTCTACTTGTGCCGGCGACCCACCCCGCCGATGGCGCACCTTTCGCCAGCCGGCAATCGACACACACGCACCCACCCACCCCCCGGGGCCCAGTGCAAACAAAAAAAACACACAAAAACAAAAAAACCAAACAAAAACAAAACGACACGGGAAGCGCACACCGCCACTTCGCGCGCACGCCACCAACCAGTCGTCGTCTCAAAATAACAAACACAAAAAAAAAATAAACTAACAACTAGGGCAACACGAAACAAAAAACGCCTCGCACGAACCGCCCACAAAAAGGACAAGCACACGCACAGCCTCTGCTGACGACCACGACGCAGCGGCACGCTGCTCCTGTCCCGCGCCCCGCGCCCCACTCGAGTCACAACTCACGCGACACCGTCAACGACGGGCTCGCTTCCCGCAACCTACCACCTTTCCGCCACGACGCACAGCCCCAGCCCCACCCGACGACGCGCCCGTGGCAACGACTGCACTTTCACCACCGCCTCCCCCTTCCCCCCCAAAACACACACACACACACACACACACACACACACACACACACACACACAGCCAGCCAAAAACGCACTCGCGACCCACACATGCACACGCCAACCAGTCAACGTCGACAACCACACGCAAGGCTCGAAACGAAACCGGCGTCCTTCCACGTTGCCATCAAGCTACGCGACACAAGACACAAGGAACCAACACAACAGCCGGCCCCACTAATTCCCCACTCTCACGCCGCAAAAAGCACACCGAAACCGCCAAACGCACGCACATTCCCCTTCGCACTGACACCGACCGGCTCGCTACCACACACCTCTCGGCAGCCGTTTCACGCCAATTCGCCACACCGCCCACACAGTCGACAAGCGCCCGCCCTGTACGGCACACGCAACGACGCAGCGCAGCAAAGGGCGCCCGCAACACATACCTCTCCTCCCCCTCTCTCTCTCTCTCCGCCGCCCGACGCGCCAACCGCCACACCACACCGCCAGCCACTCGCAAATTGTGCACTGCCACCAGCCACACGTCCAACACGCCGCGCCGCCTCCGGCCACCCGCCAGGGGGCGCTCACGTCCGCGACAACAGCGCGGCCCGCCGGGCCGGGCCGGGCCGGGCCGGGCCGGGCCGGGCCGGGCCGGGCCGGGCCGGGCCGAACCGAACCGAGCCGCCGCTGCTCTGCACTCGGCACGGCCACACCCTGCTGCAGACCGGGCTCGTCTCTCTGTACGCGTCTGCCTGCGCATCAACACAACACGACCTTTTTTTTTTCCTCTCTCTACCGCCATCCCTTCTTCTCGCGTTTTACTCGTTGTTGCAGCAGCGGCGCACACCTACACATCCACAGCCCCAGCCGAGCCGAGCCGGCCTCACCTCAGGGCCCGCCGCCAGCGTCTCCTCCTCGGGCACAGGTGCGGTGCTGTGGCCGCCCATCCAACCGCATTGCTGGCCGTCCAGCCGCCAGGCGTTCCCACTGCCGCGAGCCACGCCGCGCACCGACCCTGCTGCAGAAAACGAAGCATAGCCAGAGACCGACCGATACACAAAGCAAGCCGTCGCCTCGCCTCTTGTCCTTCCTGCCTTCCTTCCGCCCCCGCCCTTCTCACACCACCGCCTCTCCACTTTCGCCCCCCCCCTCCTCCTTTTTTTTTTTTTTTTTTTTGTTTTCTTCTTTCTTTCTTTCTTTCTTTCTTTCTTTGGCCCTCTCTCCTTCCCGCCATGGCGGTTACGGCACCGCCTGCAGCGGCAGATTTTGTGCGCCCACACGCCTACTCCTACCACCATTAACCTCGCCCTGCCCTGCCCATCAACGTCGCAGTCGAACCGACGCTTGCCAACACACTGCCGACGTTCCTTTCTCTTTTCGGCCTACGCCCATTACGCGCCGCCGCCACAGCACCTTCCCTTCCCACAACACACCGACGTCATCACACGCACCCAAAACAGGGGCCACGACCGTGTTCCTCGCCCACTCCCGTCCCGCACGGTACGCACATTCCCAACTATTATTACCGCGCACCCTCCCTTTCCAATCTGTGTGTCTCTGTGTCTGTGTCCTGTCCGCGCGTGACGCCTCTCAACATCCGCCGTCCCCCGTCCCCCGTCCCGTTTTCGCCCCCATGCCGTCGTCGCGCCGCCTCCTCCCCGTCCACCGCCGCCCCTGTCCGCCCCGCACCACACCATACACCGCTGCTTGTCCCGGCCGTTGCCACCAAAGGCGCCGACCGCAAACGCGCCACGCCGCAGCCCCCGTGCGTCTCGCGCTCGCTTGCATCTCCGTGCCGACGCTGCCTCTCTTCCCGCTCGCACTCGACCTCGACAACACAGTCTTTGGCTCCGCCACTGCGTGTTCCGGTGGTACGCACGCTGCAACACGTATGTATTCATTACCAGAGCGATGGCGAGGCATGACAGCATCTCTGTCTGACCAGAGAGTTATTTATCGTTGCTAGTCGGCGCTTGGACCGCGCCAGACGACAGTAGTGGCACGCACCGGGTCGCCAGGAACAGTTGTTATATATATTGTAGCGCGAGTCGGGAGAGGTAGTAGTCGGTCGACAGTAGTAGCGGGTGGACGGTTGTACTGAGCGGGCGTCGGCGGCGTGCTCTGCTCGTCTCGCGACTCTGGTCACGGTTCGGGACGATGTATAGTATATTGTGTTATAATCAAAAGGTGGTGTGAAGCTGCATTTTGCGCAAATCTGATAACGTATGTTCATTGTACTTATTTTGTTCAACGACAAAAAGCCCCACTATTACTTTTTTCTAAAGTAACTTTTGTCTTTTAACGAAAAACATTCACTTTTTAAAGACTACTTCCTATGGCATTTCCCTCCAAGGAGTGCAATTAATTACCAGCCAGCACTCATTCATTGCACACAGCTGTGTAAGGGGTATCTACAATTGAGGAGCGGATACAAATGCAATTTTTTGTTTTGTTTTTTTTTTTTTTGTGCGTTGTAACCTCCCCGCAAAATTTAAAATAATGGACAATGTTATTTACGGATGCTAATGGACATTGCGCTAATTGTAACCTCGCCCACAATGAGAGGTATTGAAAATGGCAACAAAAATGTTAAATTCGCAATCTGACTCAAATATAAATTCTTCACAACATTTAAAAGTCCGTTCAGTGACAAGAAACTTCAATTAAACCGAAATATCGGTCTTTGGCCCTGTGCAAAACAATCAGAATTAAAGTCTTACCTCAGAATAAATGGATGTCACATTTCTGCTCTTGTTTGTTGCGCAGCGCTTGGAGGAACTGCATTGCAAATAATAATATTCTCTTTTTTTTTTGTGATTTTAGTGAAATTTTTCTTCAAAGAAGTGGAATGAAATGTGAAGTGCAACGAACTCTTCAGTTCAATAAAAAATTAAATGTTTGAAAAATGCTTTTGAAATAAAAATTATTATTGGGGAACTTGTTGGAGAATAATTACAATAAATAAAATTGTTCATTATCTAATGATTATATTAATTCACAGTATACCTTATTCACCATCTTGACCAGTGTTGCCGACCGCCTACATCACACAACCGCACTCGGCTGCTACTACTGACCGACCGCTCTGCATGACGACTATTAGCGTACTGCACGCGACGACTACTGACAGAGTACAGCCCTCAACTAGACAGACCTACAGACTCGCAACGACCGACCGACTGACTGACTGACTGACTGACTGACTGAGAACCGCTCGCAACACTCGCGCGGTCCAGCGCAAACTCTCTGGTCACAGATGCTACAATGTCTCGCCATCGCTGCTATGTTACATACGTGTTTCAGTGTCTTTTTCATTGGGGTGACGATCTTTGGCTCTTTTTATTCTGAATACAGGGCCAAAGGTCAACGCTGCTGCCCTTATACAATTTATCAGGTTTCATTATGTCTGTTGCAATGTTACATACGGTTCATTCTTTCATTAATATTATCGTTGGGTTTGTTTTGTAGGGACGTTAACATTCTGGCACATTTCTATTATCATCGGACTCTCTGCTATTTGTGCAGGGAGGTTATACCTGGGTCCATTTCCATTTCCATTTACATTCTAATATTGATAGACTTTTTGTTTTCTTTTTTGTTTCTTGTTGTTTTTCCTTCTTTTTTTTGTTGTTTTTTTTTTTGTTTGTTTTGTTTTTCCCGCTCTCACCACCACCGCCGCATCACGCCTCCCGTTTTCTTGGTTTCTTTTCTGTTCTTCAACTGCTTCAACATCACCGCGCCCCATTTCCACACCACAGCCATCAGCCTCCAAGACGGGCAGGCGCAGTGTGCCATTTCCGGCGCACAAGCACACCCGTACGGTACTCTCCTCGCCCCCACGCCACCAACAACACAGCGACCACGCGGCTGTCAGGCACGGCACGGCACGGCACGGCACCGGCGAAATGCGCCGCCCCCGCCCCTCCGCGCATCCGTCCGTCTCGCCACGTTCACTGACAGCCGCGTCTGCGGCTACACCACGACAACCACAACACAACACCGCTCCCCTCCCTGGCAACTCATTGTTTTTCTCCTCCTCTTTTGCACAAACCACAACGCCGAGCACAGGCGCAAGCCACCCACACCGCGCCCCTCCCCGTCCCGCCTTTCTTTGGCCGCCGCTCCTCGTTTGCCCCCTCCCATCTCCCGAAATGCCATGCCAGCAGCGTTACGCATGCCCCTCCCCTGTCCACACAACACTACCGCCAAACGAACAGCCTTCCGGGCCACATGCAGGGCACGCCCACCTCCAAACACTGCCAATTCACGGACGCACACACACACACACACACACACACACACACACACACACACTTTCTCGACACCTTTCTGTACGGAGGGTGCGTCATCTCGACCGTGACAGAGTGACGCCAACTATCGACGATCCATTTCCCCCCACTGGTGAAACATGTCCACTAACACCTACATACATCATTCAAGTACACAGACAATAGCATACACACAATGGGAGGGCACACGAACATGGACGGCACGGCACTGTCATACACTCTTCCTCACAACCATATCAACAAACGTTACGTACATCCGGGAAAGCGAAAGCGAAAGCGAAAGCAAAAGCAAAAGCAAAGCCCAATGCAGCCGTCAAAGGTAACGTTCACCACGGCAGACACTTGCAGCCGCGCCGCCGTTAAACGCATTTCAGTGCGGCTCCAATACGCCTCCGACACGGGAACGTTCCGTTGCTCTACGAATGCGTTTCTCCCCTTTTTCCCTTCCTCTCTCTTTTGCCCCCCCTCCTTGCACTCTTGCCTCATTCCTCACGTTCTGCCCAGACATTCGACCGATCAAAGTCAACCTTTCGTCACCGTTCTCAGCGCGACGGTGTACAACAGTATGACGGGTGTGCCCAAGACTTCGGTTCAGTTGCGTGACGCCGGTCTATCGCGCCGATCGACAGTTACTCAGGGGGCGACGGATCGGACCACGTCACCGACACACAAAACACTTTCAAACAAACACATACATACCGGATGGACACAGACAAACACGTGTACAGACATTCGCCAAACAAACGACGACCGCCGCCGCCGCCGCCGCCGCCGCCGCCGCCGTCTAGCGTCGCGCTTACTGTACTGCACTGGACACGCGTGCATCTTGAATGACGACATCGGTGTGCGTGCGTCGTACGCAATCAGTCAGACACGGCTATCAAAAATCAGAGTCGAATGGTACATCATCGTGCGTGTCGCCGTACACGTACAGTACAATACAACAACAATGCGTCTTAATGGCACGTTCAATTTCAACGTCACTCACACACCTCCACGCTGCAGTTACGTCGCACCATTGTCAAACTCGGCGTACAGCAAAGGGAATAGTGGGCGGCAAAAAAAAACCAAACAAAAACATTTCACATTTCACCCTCGCCATGTATGATGTGCAAAAAACAAACCCGCAAACGGCCGTCGTTACGGTGACACAAAAGTCGCCGATCGCACTGTCCCCCCTCGCAGACAGGTAACACACACACACCACCACCAATGGGTCAAAACCACTCCAACGAGGCGTGCCACCATTCCACGCCACGGCGACCAACCTCGTGGCCGTCCCCCGCAACACGCTTTGACGCGCCCCCCCCCCCCCACCCACAATCAAAATGCACACATACATCACAGCCGTCCACACAAACAACAACAACAACAATTCCGCCCTTCCCGCAAAAGGCAAGTTGGTGGCCCTGAAAAGGGCCGTTTTGCCGCTCTCGCAACGGAGGAGCCTTCTCCATCCTTCCTTCCACTCCAGAGCCACCTCCTTACTTGGAGCTCGTGTACTTGGTCACCGCCTTCGTGCCCTCGCTCACGGCGTGCTTGGCCAGCTCGCCAGGCAGCAACAGCCGCACAGCGGTCTGGATCTCGCGGGACGTGATGGTCGAGCGCTTGTTGTAGTGCGCCAGGCGAGAAGCCTCGGCCGCAATGCGCTCGAAAATGTCGTTCACGAAGCTGTTCATGATGCTCATCGCCTTCGACGAGATGCCCGTGTCAGGGTGCACCTGCTTCAGCACCTTGTAGATGTAGATGGCATAGCTCTCCTTCCTCTTGCGCTTCTTCTTCTTGTCGCCCTTCGAAATGTTCTTCTGCGCCTTGCCAGCCTTCTTGGCGGCCTTCCCGCTAGTCTTGGGCGGCATCTCGAACGAACGTACGGCAGCAGCAACACCAGTAGCAAGCGCTCCGCTCTAGTCAGCGTCTCCCCACACAGTGGCACCCGCCGCGTGTGGGATGTCGGATGGGTTCTGGACCCCTTATTTGTTTCGAAGGACCGGGACTGATTGAAGCCCATACCTTCTGTCTGAGATGTGGGGATTGGAATGATGGGTTTGGAGTGCGTCATGAGTGATGTTGCATGATAAAGTGGTCGGATGATAAGGGATGCGTTTGATAATGAATTGAGTAGTGCTTCATGACTGAATGTTAGTCGGATTGTTTGATTTTTAGACGTGAAATTGGCGCGTGAGCGTCATTTTCGGGTATTTTGCTGTGGGGTTGTCGGGAATGATTCCTAAGTTTCTGATGGTTGGATGATTAGAAATGGAGGCTGAGGCAAAGAATTTTTCGGATTTTGTTTTGATGAGTTGCGAGATTGGCTCGATGTTTGCCAAGAGGTACAGGTGTCTGTTTGGCAAATAGCGGGACGCATTTAGTGCCAAGCGCAAGAATCTATTCTGCACTGCTTGAACTTTTTTGATGTTCTTGTTTGAAGCCAGTGACCAGAGTTCTGAACCGTATAGTATGGATGGTAGCACTACTGATTTGTATAGTTTTAACTTGGTATTTACTGATAGTCCTTCTCCTTTGAGGAGGGGGTATAATGTACATATGTGCTGTGACCCTCTGTTACAGATTTGGGTGACATGTTCGCTGAATGTCAGTCTTTTGTCAAATGTTATGCCTAAGTATTTTACATGATCATTCCATTCTAAGTTTACGTTGTTAAATCTAATGGCTATGTTTGGGCTCATTCTCCTGTGGGTGAACATAATAGCCTGTGTTTTGGCACTATTTATGGTTATCTTCCACAGGTTAGCCCAGTTCTGGATTAATTGTAAGTGATCCTGGAGTTTCCTGGCTATGAACAGTAAGTTTTTACTGCTCCTGTACACCGCAGTGTCGTCAGCAAACAGTGACAGGTGGCCCCCTGGTTGCTTTGGTACGTCATTTGTATAGTGAGAGTAGAGAGCTGGGCCCAATACTGAACCTTGGGGCACTCCAGCTTCTATTTGTCTGATGTTACTTTGGGCACCTGATAGTCTTACATAAAAAGTTCTGTTCCTAAGGAAGGATGCCAGGATTTGAATGATGTGTTTGGGACAGCCTTGTAGGTTGAGCTTGTAGATAAGGCCCTGGTGCCAGACCTTATCAAAGGCCTTCTCTATGTCAAGGAAGACTGCCCCTGTGCTGTGCCTGATACTTCGAGCTCTGCATAGTTCGTCAGTCAGTCTCATCGATTGGTGAATGGTGCTGTGTTCACCCCTGAAGCCGAACTGTTCCTGTATGATGATGTTGTTTTCTGTGCTGAATTTCTGGAGCTCCTTGTAGATGAACCTTTCTAGGACTTTCCCCAAGAAACTCAGTAAGGAAATTGGTCTGTGGTTCTGGGGGAAAAGGTGGTCCTTATTTGGCTTTGGTATGGTTATCACCTTAGCTTGTTTCCAAGCCATGGGAAAATACTGCAAGGTTAGGCAAGCGTTGTAGATTGCTGTTAGAAACTCTAGTGCGTTTTGAGGTAGATGTTTCAGTTGAAGAGGTAGGATGTTGTCTGGTCCAGGCGCCTTTTTGTTTCCTATGTTTCTGAAGCATGTTCTGACTGTTTCAGAGTCCACTGGTGGAAATGTGGTGTCGCTTGGGGTTCTGAGTATTCTGTTGACATGTCTTATGACGTGTTCCTCGTGATCATCACTCTCGTCATCCACAGCTGCTGGCGTGGTGAATTGTAGTTCGAGAGTGTCGGCCATTGTTTCAGCCTTATCCTCCGGTTCGTAAACGATTCCGTTCCTGCCGTGGAGTGGCTTATTGTCAACTGGTTTCCCCTTTCTGGTTTTGACAAGTTTCCAGAACTTTTCGGTGTTGTTGTCTGCATCGCGTAGAACATCTCCCCAGGTGGTTTCTCTAAAGGCCTGAAGTTCTCGTCTGACTCGTCTGGCGAGTCTGTCGGTTCTGGCTCGGTCTGCTGGGTCCCTAAGGGTTTGCCATCTCTGGCGGTGGTATTTCTTTTCTTGCAGTAAGTCTTGGATGTGCTGAGGGAGAGCATTTCTGGAGGTGGTGTGGATTATAGCAGTAGTGGCTTTCTTCCCGCTTTCTACTATGATTTTGCTGATATTTTCTACTGCTGTGTTGATTGCTCTCCTAGTGTGGAGCTGAGGAATCTCCGGTGTTTTTCCCTGAACAATGTTGTTGAACGTTTCCCAGTTTGTGTGAAACGATTTAATAGTTCTGGTGTCGAACTGCCTTGCCGGGTTGTCATCTAATGTCATTAAAACTGGATTATGATCTGAGTCCAGATCATTTACCACGGTAATGGTGGCCTGGTGTCTCAGGTTTTTGCATATAAATATGTCCAGTATGTCTGGTCTGTGTGTCGAGTAGTAAGGGAAGTGAGTAGGGGTGTCTGGCGCTAGGACTGTTAGGCTCCTGTGGTTGTCCAGGTATTTCCGTAGTATTCTTCCATTGGTGTTGGTGGCCCTGCAGTTCCATGTGCCATGTTTGGAATTTAAGTCCCCACCTATAATGATATATTCGGCCATGTTTGTCAGGTCAGTTAGGTCTTCAGGTTGTATATTTGGTTTACATGGAGGGTTGTACACAGCGATTAGGGTGGCTGTTTTCCCCTCTATTGTCGTTTCTACTGCTGTGGCTTCTGCTCGTCTGAGTCTTGGCGTGTTTAGTCTTCTGTGCGGCAATCTGTTTTTGACTAACACGGCTGTACCGCCCCCTTGCCGGTTTGGCCTGTCAGTTCTGTACATTGTGTAGTTCCGTACTTTAAATTTATCATCTGGTGTTAGGTGCGTTTCTGTAATTAGTGCCACACCAACGTTGTATGAGTCAAGGAATTCTTGGAGGGTATTCCTTTGAAATAGAATGCCATTGGCATTCCAAGTCATGATTGTGCTTCTTTGATTAAGGCCCGAGAAGACTGACAACTGCATGGCATATAATCGTGAATTTTGAGATCGGATCAGCAGCTTGCCTTAGCTGGGCTGCTGTGTTCTGAATTGTTCCCAGTATTTTTGGGACGTTGAACTGATTGATGAGGCCGAGAATTTCTTTTACATCTGTTCCCAGGCTTGCGATTCCAGGGAAGGGGGTGTTGGCTCCTCCGTCTTGCGCGGTTGGTGCCTCGTTCTGGGCCGCTGAAGTCGGTGCGTTTGCCGGATTTTGATTTGTCATGGTTTGTCGGCGCCATAGATTTGGCCAGCTTTTCCCGGTCATCGCAGGTACTGGTGGTTGTTTAGTTTGATTCGTGGCTGTGGTGGAGGCGTTTTTCCTCTCCTCCCTTTTCTTGAGAATTTCTAGGTAAACTGGGCATTTTTTGAAATTTGCAGTATGCTCTCCCTGACAGTTGTAGCATTTTGGTTTTTCTACCCGTTTCTTGGTGCAGGTAGCGGTCGCGTGCTGTTTGCCGCATTTTACGCAGTTTGGTTTTAGATGGCAGTTCCTGGCGCCATGATTGAAACCTTGGCAGTTGTGACATTGAGTTGGACCTTTGGGGGCCCTGTATGACTCTACAGTCACTCCGAGGTGAAGGAGTGACTTAAGTTTGTATACTTTTCTGCCTTCATCTGAGTTTTCCAGTTCTACTATGAAGTTTGGTCGTAACCTCCTCTCCGTGGCGCCTGCGTCCAGGATGGACATTTGTGTGACCTTTTGTACTGGGAATCCAAGAAGGGAGAGCTCTTCATGTACTAGTTGTGGTTCCATGGTGACTAATAGTTTCTTTATCACCACCTTTAGGGGTCGTTTCTGGTTTATTTCGTGAGTGTAGAACGGTATGTTTTCGTTCTTTAGTAGCGTGCATAGGGCATTGAAGTCCTTCGCTTCGCTGAATTGATATGTTATTCTTCCTCCCCTGGAGTGAGACTTCAGCGTTCCACTGAGGGTCGGTTTGATCACCTGAAGGATTTTGGTGTAGCTTTTCGTGTCAAAGACTACTATTGGTGGCACATTGAACTTTGTCCTTTCCTTGTTTGGAGGGACTGCATTGTGGCCTGGGTCATTGTCAGGAAGTTCGCTAAAGCGGTTTTGAGTTGGTACTTGTGGTTGTACCGATTCCGCTTCCATGGTTTCGTCTACATTGGGGGCCTGTTCAGAGTCAGAAGCCTCGATCTTCCGCTTTGAGTCAGATGAACCCTCTGCCTGGCTTGTGTCGCTCTTGCGCTTAATTTTTTTCTTGGGTTTTTGATCGTTCCCCGCCATATTGCCTAGTGAAGGTGATGCATTGTCTGTATGTAAGTCAGTGTGGTTTGTGTGTGTAGTCGGATGATTTTCGGCCGCGGGAGCCCCAGGGGGGACCACGGCGGGCTGGGGTGGGTGATAGGATGATTCTAGAATCTCAGACAGTCGGATATGATGCTTTGAAATCTGCCTTTGCCTCTGTGAGCGCGGGCTGGTCCCACGTGAAGGGGGCCCTGACTCACAATTTCCCTCACTAACCAGCCTAGAGTCCAGCTAGCCTGGAATCACGACGAGCATCATGAACAGAAAATAAAACAACGACAAGATTGCTACTGCACGCTCGTAAACGAGCCTGCAGTCGACGGAGCTACCAAGGACGGCGACAGGCGCACGAGTCCCAAGCAGCGAGGAGGCCACTCCGTGGCGGGAGCGGCAGTCGGAAATCCCCAGCCGTGACAACACAAAGGCGGCGGAGCGCAGTAAGAACGGCGTCCGCACGCTTCGGAAGCACAGCTCGGAATCGGCCTGGCACCCGCCGCCAGCCGCCGCCGCACCTTTACCAGCTCGCCCTGTTGCGGCCGCCGACCAATGGGGCGCGCGCGCAACCGGCCGCCGCACCCGAGCCCATAAAGCACCCCCACCCCGGCTGCGCCGGCACGCACTCCGCTGCTCGACTCGCTGCCGCTCGCACCGGTCGTTTTCGTTTCCGTTTCGTGTGCACCGTCGCTAGCCCATCGCCATGTCCGGACGCGGAAAGGGAGGCAAAGTCAAGGGCAAGTCAAAGTCCCGCTCAAGCAGGGCTGGGCTCCAGTTCCCGGTCGGCAGAATCCACCGCCTCCTGCGCAAGGGAAACTACGCAGAGCGCGTCGGCGCCGGGGCGCCCGTCTACCTCGCCGCCGTCATGGAGTACCTCGCGGCTGAGGTGCTCGAGCTGGCCGGAAACGCGGCCCGCGACAACAAGAAGACGCGCATCATCCCGCGCCACCTGCAGCTTGCCATCCGCAACGACGAGGAGCTCAACAAGCTCCTGTCGGGCGTCACCATCGCACAGGGTGGTGTCCTGCCCAACATCCAGGCCGTCCTGCTGCCAAAGAAGACCGAGAAGAAGGCCTAAAGGAGGCCAAGGCAATCGCAGCGCCGCGTGCTCCCCTGCACGCAACGCGCTTTGCCGGCTCGGCTCGGCCCGGCCCACAACAATCGGCCCTTTTCAGGGCCACCACACAAACCTACGTCCAAAGCAAAATTTCAGTCGTCCTCGCCGCACCTTGTTTTGTTTTAACTTTGCACTTTCACAGCACAGCCGCCGCCGGCGCACGTCCGCCATCTTGTCGTCCACACAGCCCGTGTGGCCCAACAAACACACACACACACATTCATTCATTTTGCACGGTCGCAGTCGCCTTCCAAACGACAACGGCAGCAATAATGACCATTGTTACAGGGAGGCGTGTCGACACACCGCCCTCCACTCCCGCGCGCAACGGCCGTCGACACGAACGAAACAGCTGATCCGGCCGCCTGTGCCCACACGCCTTGCCTCGGAAACCCCAACGCCGCCGCAAACACACAGAGCCAAACCACGCAAGCAAATAATCACCGCCTCTCGCACAACAACACACAGCCCGCCATCTCCGTCGCGATCGATACAACGACACACAATAACAAACACAAACGAAGCAGCTCCCACACACAGCCAGCCACATGACACGTTTCCTTTCCTTCTCCCCTCCCAGTCACATCACGTCGCTCAAACGGAAAGAAAGAAACAAACAAACAAACAACACAGACTCTTTCGCACTTTTCAACTTCCGAACAGTGTGGTGGCCCTGAAAAGGGCCGTTTCCTAGTCTCTCCCACCCACAAGCACGGCCGCGGGAAGGCCAGCGCCCGCTGCGACGCAGCCTAACCGCCGAAACCGTACAGGGTGCGCCCCTGCCTCTTCAGGGCGTACACCACGTCCATGGCCGTCACAGTCTTGCGCTTGGCGTGCTCAGTGTACGTCACCGCGTCGCGGATCACGTTCTCCAGGAACACCTTCAGCACCCCGCGGGTCTCCTCGTAGATCAGACCAGAGATGCGCTTCACGCCGCCCCTGCGAGCCAGGCGGCGGATGGCGGGCTTCGTGATGCCCTGGATGTTGTCGCGCAACACCTTGCGGTGCCGCTTGGCGCCACCCTTGCCGAGCCCCTTTCCTCCCTTGCCGCGGCCTGTCATCCTTCCTTCCTCGGGCAAAGCAAAACGTGCACAAACAGCAGCTGCAGCGGCTGGCGAGTCGGCTACGGTCTGCGCCCAGCGCGCCCGCCGCCCCCCTATATAGACTCTGGCCCGCCCTCCCCCCACCACGCGCAACCGAGGGCATATAAGCGCAGCACGGAGGCGCGCGGGCCCGTTGTCAAGGCAGCACCGGACGCCGCGCCGCACCTAACCTCCACGCACGCCGCTCCGCTACCGCTATGGCCCGCACAAAGCAAACGGCCCGCAAGTCCACCGGCGGAAAGGCGCCGCGCAAACAGCTCGCCACCAAGGCGGCGAGGAAGAGCGCGCCCGCCACCGGAGGCGTCAAGAAGCCCCACCGCTACAGGCCGGGCACCGTCGCCCTGCGAGAAATCAGGCGCTACCAGAAGAGCACAGAGCTGCTCATCCGCAAGCTGCCATTCCAGCGCCTAGTGCGCGAGATCGCCCAGGACTTCAAGACCGACCTGCGCTTCCAGAGCTCCGCAGTCATGGCCCTGCAGGAGGCCAGCGAGGCCTACCTCGTCGGCCTCTTCGAAGACACCAACCTGTGCGCAATCCACGCCAAGCGCGTCACCATCATGCCCAAGGACATCCAGCTCGCGCGCCGCATCCGCGGCGAGCGCGCCTAAACCGCGCCGCGGCACCGCACCGCACAAACAAAAACGGCCCTTTTCAGGGCCACTAACATCTCTCCGTCGCGAGCAAACTTTGTCGGTCGCCTGCCTCTCGCCCCGCAACCCAAAAACAACAACCACCACTTCCCGTCCGTCCGCCACACCCGCTCACTCTGCCTGCCTGCTTAGCAGCGCGCAACAATCACACATCATCCCTCCCCGGCGCTCAAAGCGCACAATACCCAACGGCCGACGTCACACCGCACGGGTGGCTGGCCGGCCGGCCGCCGCTTTCGTTTCGAAAACACAAAAACAAACCCGCACTCCACTCCGACGGCCAACGGCCAGGCAGGCGCGCTCGCTCGCTCTACACGCCACCGAAATCCCCGCCGACTCCTTCCACATCTCAACGTGCCCCCCGTTGCAAAACATAACACACACACACACACACACACACACACACACACACACAAAGGAACAAAACAACAAAGACCAGACACGACTAGACAAGACAGACATCCGAGAAGAACGAACGCAGGCAAGCCAACCAACGTATTCAAACAAAACAACGTGACAGAAAACCAACCGTCGGCCGCCGCCACAAACACGGCGACAATCAACAACAACACCGCTTACCGCTACCGCCGCCCACACCCGCCACCGACCCCCGCAATCCAACCACCACGGCACGCAAACAGCATCCCCACGGGCATACAGAAACGCCAGACAGACAGACAGACAGACACCCACACCAAACGCAACACGACAATCAAAACCTTCCCCGACGTGCTTTGATGGCCCTGAGAAGGGCCGTTTTGGGCCGCGCGTCTCTTGCGCGCCACTAGACGACGACGGGGGGTGGGGACGACGGAGTCAAGCGCCAAACCCTTCCTTTCTCCCATCTCTTTCTCCTCTACTCTACTTCTTCTTCTTGGGCGAAGCCTTCGCCTTAGACGGCGTCGTCGCCTTCTTCGGGCGCGGCGCCTTCGGCTTCTTCGTCGGAACCTTGGCGGCCTTCTTCGCCTTCGACGGCGACTTGGCCTTGGCCGGCTTGGCCGCAGCCGCCTTCTTCGCACCCGCGGGAGCGGCCGACGCCGCAGACGCCTTCTTGGCGGCGCCCGCCTTCCGACCGGTCGCCGCCTTCACGCCACCAGCCTTCTTTGCGCCGGCCGCACGGGCGCCCTTCTTCTCCTTGCTGGCCGGAGCGGCGCGCTTCTTCTTGGCACCGCCAGCACGAGCCTTGCCGCCCTCGGCCGCCCCCCCGCCGCCGGCGCCGGCAAGCTTGAACGAGCCGGACGCGCCCTTCCCCTTCGTCTGCACCAGCTCGCCCGCCACGACGGCCGACTTGAGGTACTTCTTGATAAACGGCGCCAGCTTCTCCGCGTCCAGCTTGTAGTGCGCGGCAATGTACTTCTTGATCGCCTGCAGCGACGACCCGCCGCGCTCCTTCAGACTCTTGATGGCGGCCGTCACCATCTCAGAGGTGCGCGGGTGCGCAGGCTTGGCGCGCGGCTTCTTCGCAGACGACGCAGACTTGGCCTTCTTCGTAGTGCCGGTGGCGGCGGGTGCCGCAGCAGTCTCGTTCGTAGCCGCCTGATCTGCCATTTCGACGACGCGCGTAACACACAGCGAGAGCGAGAGCGAGAGCGAGCGGGACGGCAGGCAGGCACGCAAGCACAGCACAGCAGCAGAGCAGAGAATCACAAGGCCCAGCCAGTGTCGCGGGCGGGCGCGGACGGCCGAGAGAGCGGCCGCCACTCTGCGCGCCGCCGCGCCGCGCCTCCCGCGCTTGCTACCGCCCAACGTCCGACAGCCTGTGCGGAGCAGCCCCAAACCTGCGCCACAACCGCCCGCGCCTTTCAAACCACCGAGGATGGGGCTACACACAGCCACACCACAGTCGCCAACCAGTCGCCACGGCAGCGCCGCAAACCACGGCCAAACTGCAGCTACCGCGCGCTACAGCCTGGGTCGGCCCGCCGAGAATCGCCGCCCCCGCCCAAATGCCGCCCCCACAGCCCCAGCCGACGACCCGCCACAATGGCCAAACCTTCGGCAAAACTCCCACACCGTCGCCGCGGCAGCCCGGCCAGCGCGGCCGGCGCCACAGCCACACAAGCCGAGGCGTGCGGCGATGACGGCCGTGCAAACGCGCCTCCGCCGCCCCATCGCCTTCCGTCGCCCTCCCGCCGTTTCCCGATCGGCCCGCAGCCGTCGGGCCACATCGCGCGCCGTCCTCCTCCTCTCGCCCGCCAACATTCACAGCCGTTTATCAACAATTGCCCGCCGCAAACGGACGCCGCCTGCGCAACAGGCGCCGCCGCCCCTCGCCGCTTCCGACCCAACCCCTCGACCGAGGCAAACCGCAATCCGAATCTACAGACCAACCCAATCTGCCGTCAGCACACACGACAGCCGACCTTACACGTTACGCGTTACACATTACGTTTACACGTCTAGGTTAGGTTAGGGTTAGGTGGACGTGGGTTAGGTTAAGGGGACTTGGGTTAGGTTAAGCGTCAAACTTAGGTTAAGCATTCAAACACGTCAGGCGTCAGAGGTTAGGTTAGGTTACACGTTAGGTTAAGGGGTCAGTGCTAGGTTAAAAAAAAGCGTTCAAACGTGAGGCGTCAGCCGGACAGCTTACCTTACGTAGACGTTAGGGGCTCACAGGCTGAGCTCACCTCGCCACACCACAGGTTAGGTTCGGTTCGCTCGGCTCAGCGTAAAGCGCCGAGGTCAGGGTTACGTTCGTTCACCTTCGGGCGCCACACTTTCGGTTGAAAGGTCGCGACGGGACGACGTCGGCAGGCACGCCGCAAACGAACAAAAACGTACAGACGACGTCGAAAACCGCCGACAGACGGGGGAGCAGCACGACCACGACCAGATACCGAGCGCGAACGAGACACACGCGAACCACCCCCACCGGCCAAAGGGCACCACACAACAACCCAGAGCACCACGTGTCGACACCAGAGCAACCCGCCGCTCACGCGACATGGCTGGCACCGAAGGGCAACCGCCCGCAACTGCGCTTTCCGCGCCGGCCCGGATGCACGTCGTGCTACAACAACACCACTACCGTACACAGCCGCTGTTCACAACATCACTATCATGCGCGCCCGCGGCTCGCCGCCGTCGCAGTCGCAGCCCCAACGCCAGCACTTTTGCACCACCATTCACACGCACCGCAACACAGCTCGCCGACACAGCCGAACAAAACAAACACCACACAACAACAGCAACAACGCCGCCGCCTCTACTTGTGCCGGCGACCCACCCCGCCGATGGCGCACCTTTCGCCAGCCGGCAATCGACACACACGCACCCACCCACCCCCCGGGGCCCAGTGCAAACAAAAAAAACACACAAAAACAAAAAAACCAAACAAAAACAAAACGACACGGGAAGCGCACACCGCCACTTCGCGCGCACGCCACCAACCAGTCGTCGTCTCAAAATAACAAACACAAAAAAAAAATAAACTAACAACTAGGGCAACACGAAACAAAAAACGCCTCGCACGAACCGCCCACAAAAAGGACAAGCACACGCACAGCCTCTGCTGACGACCACGACGCAGCGGCACGCTGCTCCTGTCCCGCGCCCCGCGCCCCACTCGAGTCACAACTCACGCGACACCGTCAACGACGGGCTCGCTTCCCGCAACCTACCACCTTTCCGCCACGACGCACAGCCCCAGCCCCACCCGACGACGCGCCCGTGGCAACGACTGCACTTTCACCACCGCCTCCCCCTTCCCCCCCAAAACACACACACACACACACACACACACACACACACACACACACACACAGCCAGCCAAAAACGCACTCGCGACCCACACATGCACACGCCAACCAGTCAACGTCGACAACCACACGCAAGGCTCGAAACGAAACCGGCGTCCTTCCACGTTGCCATCAAGCTACGCGACACAAGACACAAGGAACCAACACAACAGCCGGCCCCACTAATTCCCCACTCTCACGCCGCAAAAAGCACACCGAAACCGCCAAACGCACGCACATTCCCCTTCGCACTGACACCGACCGGCTCGCTACCACACACCTCTCGGCAGCCGTTTCACGCCAATTCGCCACACCGCCCACACAGTCGACAAGCGCCCGCCCTGTACGGCACACGCAACGACGCAGCGCAGCAAAGGGCGCCCGCAACACATACCTCTCCTCCCCCTCTCTCTCTCTCTCTCCGCCGCCCGACGCGCCAACCGCCACACCACACCGCCAGCCACTCGCAAATTGTGCACTGCCACCAGCCACACGTCCAACACGCCGCGCCGCCTCCGGCCACCCGCCAGGGGGCGCTCACGTCCGCGACAACAGCGCGGCCCGCCGGGCCGGGCCGGGCCGGGCCGGGCCGGGCCGGGCCGGGCCGGGCCGGGCCGGGCCGAACCGAACCGAGCCGCCGCTGCTCTGCACTCGGCACGGCCACACCCTGCTGCAGACCGGGCTCGTCTCTCTGTACGCGTCTGCCTGCGCATCAACACAACACGACCTTTTTTTTTTCCTCTCTCTACCGCCATCCCTTCTTCTCGCGTTTTACTCGTTGTTGCAGCAGCGGCGCACACCTACACATCCACAGCCCCAGCCGAGCCGAGCCGGCCTCACCTCAGGGCCCGCCGCCAGCGTCTCCTCCTCGGGCACAGGTGCGGTGCTGTGGCCGCCCATCCAACCGCATTGCTGGCCGTCCAGCCGCCAGGCGTTCCCACTGCCGCGAGCCACGCCGCGCACCGACCCTGCTGCAGAAAACGAAGCATAGCCAGAGACCGACCGATACACAAAGCAAGCCGTCGCCTCGCCTCTTGTCCTTCCTGCCTTCCTTCCGCCCCCGCCCTTCTCACACCACCGCCTCTCCACTTTCGCCCCCCCCCTCCTCCTTTTTTTTTTTTTTTTTTTTGTTTTCTTCTTTCTTTCTTTCTTTCTTTCTTTCTTTGGCCCTCTCTCCTTCCCGCCATGGCGGTTACGGCACCGCCTGCAGCGGCAGATTTTGTGCGCCCACACGCCTACTCCTACCACCATTAACCTCGCCCTGCCCTGCCCATCAACGTCGCAGTCGAACCGACGCTTGCCAACACACTGCCGACGTTCCTTTCTCTTTTCGGCCTACGCCCATTACGCGCCGCCGCCACAGCACCTTCCCTTCCCACAACACACCGACGTCATCACACGCACCCAAAACAGGGGCCACGACCGTGTTCCTCGCCCACTCCCGTCCCGCACGGTACGCACATTCCCAACTATTATTACCGCGCACCCTCCCTTTCCAATCTGTGTGTCTCTGTGTCTGTGTCCTGTCCGCGCGTGACGCCTCTCAACATCCGCCGTCCCCCGTCCCCCGTCCCGTTTTCGCCCCCATGCCGTCGTCGCGCCGCCTCCTCCCCGTCCACCGCCGCCCCTGTCCGCCCCGCACCACACCATACACCGCTGCTTGTCCCGGCCGTTGCCACCAAAGGCGCCGACCGCAAACGCGCCACGCCGCAGCCCCCGTGCGTCTCGCGCTCGCTTGCATCTCCGTGCCGACGCTGCCTCTCTTCCCGCTCGCACTCGACCTCGACAACACAGTCTTTGGCTCCGCCACTGCGTGTTCCGGTGGTACGCACGCTGCAACACGTATGTATTCATTACCAGAGCGATGGCGAGGCATGACAGCATCTCTGTCTGACCAGAGAGTTATTTATCGTTGCTAGTCGGCGCTTGGACCGCGCCAGACGACAGTAGTGGCACGCACCGGGTCGCCAGGAACAGTTGTTATATATATTGTAGCGCGAGTCGGGAGAGGTAGTAGTCGGTCGACAGTAGTAGCGGGTGGACGGTTGTACTGAGCGGGCGTCGGCGGCGTGCTCTGCTCGTCTCGCGACTCTGGTCACGGTTCGGGACGATGTATAGTATATTGTGTTATAATCAAAAGGTGGTGTGAAGCTGCATTTTGCGCAAATCTGATAACGTATGTTCATTGTACTTATTTTGTTCAACGACAAAAAGCCCCACTATTACTTTTTTCTAAAGTAACTTTTGTCTTTTAACGAAAAACATTCACTTTTTAAAGACTACTTCCTATGGCATTTCCCTCCAAGGAGTGCAATTAATTACCAGCCAGCACTCATTCATTGCACACAGCTGTGTAAGGGGTATCTACAATTGAGGAGCGGATACAAATGCAATTTTTTGTTTTGTTTTTTTTTTTTTTGTGCGTTGTAACCTCCCCGCAAAATTTAAAATAATGGACAATGTTATTTACGGATGCTAATGGACATTGCGCTAATTGTAACCTCGCCCACAATGAGAGGTATTGAAAATGGCAACAAAAATGTTAAATTCGCAATCTGACTCAAATATAAATTCTTCACAACATTTAAAAGTCCGTTCAGTGACAAGAAACTTCAATTAAACCGAAATATCGGTCTTTGGCCCTGTGCAAAACAATCAGAATTAAAGTCTTACCTCAGAATAAATGGATGTCACATTTCTGCTCTTGTTTGTTGCGCAGCGCTTGGAGGAACTGCATTGCAAATAATAATATTCTCTTTTTTTTTTGTGATTTTAGTGAAATTTTTCTTCAAAGAAGTGGAATGAAATGTGAAGTGCAACGAACTCTTCAGTTCAATAAAAAATTAAATGTTTGAAAAATGCTTTTGAAATAAAAATTATTATTGGGGAACTTGTTGGAGAATAATTACAATAAATAAAATTGTTCATTATCTAATGATTATATTAATTCACAGTATACCTTATTCACCATCTTGACCAGTGTTGCCGACCGCCTACATCACACAACCGCACTCGGCTGCTACTACTGACCGACCGCTCTGCATGACGACTATTAGCGTACTGCACGCGACGACTACTGACAGAGTACAGCCCTCAACTAGACAGACCTACAGACTCGCAACGACCGACCGACTGACTGACTGACTGACTGACTGACTGAGAACCGCTCGCAACACTCGCGCGGTCCAGCGCAAACTCTCTGGTCACAGATGCTACAATGTCTCGCCATCGCTGCTATGTTACATACGTGTTTCAGTGTCTTTTTCATTGGGGTGACGATCTTTGGCTCTTTTTATTCTGAATACAGGGCCAAAGGTCAACGCTGCTGCCCTTATACAATTTATCAGGTTTCATTATGTCTGTTGCAATGTTACATACGGTTCATTCTTTCATTAATATTATCGTTGGGTTTGTTTTGTAGGGACGTTAACATTCTGGCACATTTCTATTATCATCGGACTCTCTGCTATTTGTGCAGGGAGGTTATACCTGGGTCCATTTCCATTTCCATTTACATTCTAATATTGATAGACTTTTTGTTTTCTTTTTTGTTTCTTGTTGTTTTTCCTTCTTTTTTTTGTTGTTTTTTTTTTTGTTTGTTTTGTTTTTCCCGCTCTCACCACCACCGCCGCATCACGCCTCCCGTTTTCTTGGTTTCTTTTCTGTTCTTCAACTGCTTCAACATCACCGCGCCCCATTTCCACACCACAGCCATCAGCCTCCAAGACGGGCAGGCGCAGTGTGCCATTTCCGGCGCACAAGCACACCCGTACGGTACTCTCCTCGCCCCCACGCCACCAACAACACAGCGACCACGCGGCTGTCAGGCACGGCACGGCACGGCACGGCACCGGCGAAATGCGCCGCCCCCGCCCCTCCGCGCATCCGTCCGTCTCGCCACGTTCACTGACAGCCGCGTCTGCGGCTACACCACGACAACCACAACACAACACCGCTCCCCTCCCTGGCAACTCATTGTTTTTCTCCTCCTCTTTTGCACAAACCACAACGCCGAGCACAGGCGCAAGCCACCCACACCGCGCCCCTCCCCGTCCCGCCTTTCTTTGGCCGCCGCTCCTCGTTTGCCCCCTCCCATCTCCCGAAATGCCATGCCAGCAGCGTTACGCATGCCCCTCCCCTGTCCACACAACACTACCGCCAAACGAACAGCCTTCCGGGCCACATGCAGGGCACGCCCACCTCCAAACACTGCCAATTCACGGACGCACACACACACACACACACACACACACACACACACTTTCTCGACACCTTTCTGTACGGAGGGTGCGTCATCTCGACCGTGACAGAGTGACGCCAACTATCGACGATCCATTTCCCCCCACTGGTGAAACATGTCCACTAACACCTACATACATCATTCAAGTACACAGACAATAGCATACACACAATGGGAGGGCACACGAACATGGACGGCACGGCACTGTCATACACTCTTCCTCACAACCATATCAACAAACGTTACGTACATCCGGGAAAGCGAAAGCGAAAGCGAAAGCAAAAGCAAAAGCAAAGCCCAATGCAGCCGTCAAAGGTAACGTTCACCACGGCAGACACTTGCAGCCGCGCCGCCGTTAAACGCATTTCAGTGCGGCTCCAATACGCCTCCGACACGGGAACGTTCCGTTGCTCTACGAATGCGTTTCTCCCCTTTTTCCCTTCCTCTCTCTTTTGCCCCCCCTCCTTGCACTCTTGCCTCATTCCTCACGTTCTGCCCAGACATTCGACCGATCAAAGTCAACCTTTCGTCACCGTTCTCAGCGCGACGGTGTACAACAGTATGACGGGTGTGCCCAAGACTTCGGTTCAGTTGCGTGACGCCGGTCTATCGCGCCGATCGACAGTTACTCAGGGGGCGACGGATCGGACCACGTCACCGACACACAAAACACTTTCAAACAAACACATACATACCGGATGGACACAGACAAACACGTGTACAGACATTCGCCAAACAAACGACGACCGCCGCCGCCGCCGCCGCCGCCGCCGCCGCCGTCTAGCGTCGCGCTTACTGTACTGCACTGGACACGCGTGCATCTTGAATGACGACATCGGTGTGCGTGCGTCGTACGCAATCAGTCAGACACGGCTATCAAAAATCAGAGTCGAATGGTACATCATCGTGCGTGTCGCCGTACACGTACAGTACAATACAACAACAATGCGTCTTAATGGCACGTTCAATTTCAACGTCACTCACACACCTCCACGCTGCAGTTACGTCGCACCATTGTCAAACTCGGCGTACAGCAAAGGGAATAGTGGGCGGCAAAAAAAAACCAAACAAAAACATTTCACATTTCACCCTCGCCATGTATGATGTGCAAAAAACAAACCCGCAAACGGCCGTCGTTACGGTGACACAAAAGTCGCCGATCGCACTGTCCCCCCTCGCAGACAGGTAACACACACACACCACCACCAATGGGTCAAAACCACTCCAACGAGGCGTGCCACCATTCCACGCCACGGCGACCAACCTCGTGGCCGTCCCCCGCAACACGCTTTGACGCGCCCCCCCCCCCCCACCCACAATCAAAATGCACACATACATCACAGCCGTCCACACAAACAACAACAACAACAATTCCGCCCTTCCCGCAAAAGGCAAGTTGGTGGCCCTGAAAAGGGCCGTTTTGCCGCTCTCGCAACGGAGGAGCCTTCTCCATCCTTCCTTCCACTCCAGAGCCACCTCCTTACTTGGAGCTCGTGTACTTGGTCACCGCCTTCGTGCCCTCGCTCACGGCGTGCTTGGCCAGCTCGCCAGGCAGCAACAGCCGCACAGCGGTCTGGATCTCGCGGGACGTGATGGTCGAGCGCTTGTTGTAGTGCGCCAGGCGAGAAGCCTCGGCCGCAATGCGCTCGAAAATGTCGTTCACGAAGCTGTTCATGATGCTCATCGCCTTCGACGAGATGCCCGTGTCAGGGTGCACCTGCTTCAGCACCTTGTAGATGTAGATGGCATAGCTCTCCTTCCTCTTGCGCTTCTTCTTCTTGTCGCCCTTCGAAATGTTCTTCTGCGCCTTGCCAGCCTTCTTGGCGGCCTTCCCGCTAGTCTTGGGCGGCATCTCGAACGAACGTACGGCAGCAGCAACACCAGTAGCAAGCGCTCCGCTCTAGTCAGCGTCTCCCCACACAGTGGCACCCGCCGCCAGCCGCCGCCGCACCTTTACCAGCTCGCCCTGTTGCGGCCGCCGACCAATGGGGCGCGCGCGCAACCGGCCGCCGCACCCGAGCCCATAAAGCACCCCCACCCCGGCTGCGCCGGCACGCACTCCGCTGCTCGACTCGCTGCCGCTCGCACCGGTCGTTTTCGTTTCCGTTTCGTGTGCACCGTCGCTAGCCCATCGCCATGTCCGGACGCGGAAAGGGAGGCAAAGTCAAGGGCAAGTCAAAGTCCCGCTCAAGCAGGGCTGGGCTCCAGTTCCCGGTCGGCAGAATCCACCGCCTCCTGCGCAAGGGAAACTACGCAGAGCGCGTCGGCGCCGGGGCGCCCGTCTACCTCGCCGCCGTCATGGAGTACCTCGCGGCTGAGGTGCTCGAGCTGGCCGGAAACGCGGCCCGCGACAACAAGAAGACGCGCATCATCCCGCGCCACCTGCAGCTTGCCATCCGCAACGACGAGGAGCTCAACAAGCTCCTGTCGGGCGTCACCATCGCACAGGGTGGTGTCCTGCCCAACATCCAGGCCGTCCTGCTGCCAAAGAAGACCGAGAAGAAGGCCTAAAGGAGGCCAAGGCAATCGCAGCGCCGCGTGCTCCCCTGCACGCAACGCGCTTTGCCGGCTCGGCTCGGCCCGGCCCACAACAATCGGCCCTTTTCAGGGCCACCACACAAACCTACGTCCAAAGCAAAATTTCAGTCGTCCTCGCCGCACCTTGTTTTGTTTTAACTTTGCACTTTCACAGCACAGCCGCCGCCGGCGCACGTCCGCCATCTTGTCGTCCACACAGCCCGTGTGGCCCAACAAACACACACACACACATTCATTCATTTTGCACGGTCGCAGTCGCCTTCCAAACGACAACGGCAGCAATAATGACCATTGTTACAGGGAGGCGTGTCGACACACCGCCCTCCACTCCCGCGCGCAACGGCCGTCGACACGAACGAAACAGCTGATCCGGCCGCCTGTGCCCACACGCCTTGCCTCGGAAACCCCAACGCCGCCGCAAACACACAGAGCCAAACCACGCAAGCAAATAATCACCGCCTCTCGCACAACAACACACAGCCCGCCATCTCCGTCGCGATCGATACAACGACACACAATAACAAACACAAACGAAGCAGCTCCCACACACAGCCAGCCACATGACACGTTTCCTTTCCTTCTCCCCTCCCAGTCACATCACGTCGCTCAAACGGAAAGAAAGAAACAAACAAACAAACAACACAGACTCTTTCGCACTTTTCAACTTCCGAACAGTGTGGTGGCCCTGAAAAGGGCCGTTTCCTAGTCTCTCCCACCCACAAGCACGGCCGCGGGAAGGCCAGCGCCCGCTGCGACGCAGCCTAACCGCCGAAACCGTACAGGGTGCGCCCCTGCCTCTTCAGGGCGTACACCACGTCCATGGCCGTCACAGTCTTGCGCTTGGCGTGCTCAGTGTACGTCACCGCGTCGCGGATCACGTTCTCCAGGAACACCTTCAGCACCCCGCGGGTCTCCTCGTAGATCAGACCAGAGATGCGCTTCACGCCGCCCCTGCGAGCCAGGCGGCGGATGGCGGGCTTCGTGATGCCCTGGATGTTGTCGCGCAACACCTTGCGGTGCCGCTTGGCGCCACCCTTGCCGAGCCCCTTTCCTCCCTTGCCGCGGCCTGTCATCCTTCCTTCCTCGGGCAAAGCAAAACGTGCACAAACAGCAGCTGCAGCGGCTGGCGAGTCGGCTACGGTCTGCGCCCAGCTTCTTCGCTTCGCTTCGCTAGAAAGTCACGGACCTCCTCAGTCCGGAGCTGGTGGAGGCTAAGCAGCGTTGCTGCTGTTCCTCCTAACTCCTCTATTTTCGAATTGGGTCACCTATTTTCTTGGATCTTCTCCTGGGAGCGCCTCTGACTAGAGAGGCGCTCTATGTAGCCTATTAGCGTCCTAATAAGTCGGCGAAATCACGATTTCGTAGACAGAATTGGATGATATCCTCCTTGGTGAGATTTTCTCCGAGTTTTTCCAACTCGAGGAATTCCTGATAGGATGAGTGCTGTGCTATTTCCGGACGCACCTCCCCGGGCGTCGCGCCCAGTTCTAGGACTGCAAAGATGTATTCCCAGTCCTTGGGCGTGAAGACCGGGTGGTGGTTGATGATGTTCAGGTCCTTCCTCGATACCAGTCCTCTGAGGAACTTGTTGCTCCTGACTGGTCCGTAGGGCTGGTGAGGAAGGGCCGGTTTCGTCCTGTCGGGTGGCGTGAAAGGATAGGGGTTGTCTAGGTGCGGGTATGTCCCGTCACGAAGAGACGCGGCGACCTTCTGCAGCACTGGCTGCACGCTGCCCGCCTTAGGGAGCGGCAGCCATCCAGCCTCCACTGCAGCAAGTGGTGGTGTCTCAGTGTGCGCCTCCTCGTCGTATGCCCGCGGCTCGACCTCCCCGTCGGGAGGGAGAGCAGGCTGCTCCACCTCGATGTCCATGGGAGCCACTGCGACGCCCGTTTCATCAACTGGCGGCGCAGGTGGCTCCGTCTGGGTGGAGGCGTCGACCCCCACTGGCCGACTCGCAGTGGAGCTGGCGTTGGTGGCAGACGTCTTCTTGAGGACCCGCAGCTCCTCACGCAGCTGTTGCAGCTGGCGGTGAACAGCCACGAGTTCCTCCCTCATGGCGGCCCTTTCGGCTGCAAGGGCGGTGTGGAAGACGGTCAGTGCGTCGTCCGTGGTGGCTTCGCGACGGCATGGTCCACCGTCCCCACGGGAGCGGGGGGGTGGGACGTCCGTCTCGACGCCAGGTACCTCGGCAGGGCGTGGGGCGGCCATCCTGCTTCTGTAGCCCCGTACGTAAGCGCAGCTGCGCGAGTTTGCGGCGTGGGCACCGCCGCAGTTCACGCACTTGGCAGCCGCGTCGCGGGGCTTGGTGCAGTTGCGTGTGTCGTGTGCCTCGGCACACTTCAGACACGCAAAAGTGCCCCTGCACACTTTAGCGATGTGCCCCATCCTCTGGCACTTGAAGCATTGCTGCTCCGTGCTCTTCTTCTTCTTGTGGCGCCGACTGCGTCCGCGGTCCGTCCCGATCGCATCGACCAGGAGTTCCAGCGCGGCCGCAATCTTGCTGCCCCTCCTGCGTCCAGCCATGTTCGCTCGTCTGCGTGTAGAGATGCGTGCGCGCCGGCGTCTCCAGCGCGTCTACTCTGGGGTCATCTCTGCGCCCAGCGCGCCCGCCGCCCCCCTATATAGACTCTGGCCCGCCCTCCCCCCACCACGCGCAACCGAGGGCATATAAGCGCAGCACGGAGGCGCGCGGGCCCGTTGTCAAGGCAGCACCGGACGCCGCGCCGCACCTAACCTCCACGCACGCCGCTCCGCTACCGCTATGGCCCGCACAAAGCAAACGGCCCGCAAGTCCACCGGCGGAAAGGCGCCGCGCAAACAGCTCGCCACCAAGGCGGCGAGGAAGAGCGCGCCCGCCACCGGAGGCGTCAAGAAGCCCCACCGCTACAGGCCGGGCACCGTCGCCCTGCGAGAAATCAGGCGCTACCAGAAGAGCACAGAGCTGCTCATCCGCAAGCTGCCATTCCAGCGCCTAGTGCGCGAGATCGCCCAGGACTTCAAGACCGACCTGCGCTTCCAGAGCTCCGCAGTCATGGCCCTGCAGGAGGCCAGCGAGGCCTACCTCGTCGGCCTCTTCGAAGACACCAACCTGTGCGCAATCCACGCCAAGCGCGTCACCATCATGCCCAAGGACATCCAGCTCGCGCGCCGCATCCGCGGCGAGCGCGCCTAAACCGCGCCGCGGCACCGCACCGCACAAACAAAAACGGCCCTTTTCAGGGCCACTAACATCTCTCCGTCGCGAGCAAACTTTGTCGGTCGCCTGCCTCTCGCCCCGCAACCCAAAAACAACAACCACCACTTCCCGTCCGTCCGCCACACCCGCTCACTCTGCCTGCCTGCTTAGCAGCGCGCAACAATCACACATCATCCCTCCCCGGCGCTCAAAGCGCACAATACCCAACGGCCGACGTCACACCGCACGGGTGGCTGGCCGGCCGGCCGCCGCTTTCGTTTCGAAAACACAAAAACAAACCCGCACTCCACTCCGACGGCCAACGGCCAGGCAGGCGCGCTCGCTCGCTCTACACGCCACCGAAATCCCCGCCGACTCCTTCCACATCTCAACGTGCCCCCCGTTGCAAAACATAACACACACACACACACACACACACACACACACACACACAAAGGAACAAAACAACAAAGACCAGACACGACTAGACAAGACAGACATCCGAGAAGAACGAACGCAGGCAAGCCAACCAACGTATTCAAACAAAACAACGTGACAGAAAACCAACCGTCGGCCGCCGCCACAAACACGGCGACAATCAACAACAACACCGCTTACCGCTACCGCCGCCCACACCCGCCACCGACCCCCGCAATCCAACCACCACGGCACGCAAACAGCATCCCCACGGGCATACAGAAACGCCAGACAGACAGACAGACAGACACCCACACCAAACGCAACACGACAATCAAAACCTTCCCCGACGTGCTTTGATGGCCCTGAGAAGGGCCGTTTTGGGCCGCGCGTCTCTTGCGCGCCACTAGACGACGACGGGGGGTGGGGACGACGGAGTCAAGCGCCAAACCCTTCCTTTCTCCCATCTCTTTCTCCTCTACTCTACTTCTTCTTCTTGGGCGAAGCCTTCGCCTTAGACGGCGTCGTCGCCTTCTTCGGGCGCGGCGCCTTCGGCTTCTTCGTCGGAACCTTGGCGGCCTTCTTCGCCTTCGACGGCGACTTGGCCTTGGCCGGCTTGGCCGCAGCCGCCTTCTTCGCACCCGCGGGAGCGGCCGACGCCGCAGACGCCTTCTTGGCGGCGCCCGCCTTCCGACCGGTCGCCGCCTTCACGCCACCAGCCTTCTTTGCGCCGGCCGCACGGGCGCCCTTCTTCTCCTTGCTGGCCGGAGCGGCGCGCTTCTTCTTGGCACCGCCAGCACGAGCCTTGCCGCCCTCGGCCGCCCCCCCGCCGCCGGCGCCGGCAAGCTTGAACGAGCCGGACGCGCCCTTCCCCTTCGTCTGCACCAGCTCGCCCGCCACGACGGCCGACTTGAGGTACTTCTTGATAAACGGCGCCAGCTTCTCCGCGTCCAGCTTGTAGTGCGCGGCAATGTACTTCTTGATCGCCTGCAGCGACGACCCGCCGCGCTCCTTCAGACTCTTGATGGCGGCCGTCACCATCTCAGAGGTGCGCGGGTGCGCAGGCTTGGCGCGCGGCTTCTTCGCAGACGACGCAGACTTGGCCTTCTTCGTAGTGCCGGTGGCGGCGGGTGCCGCAGCAGTCTCGTTCGTAGCCGCCTGATCTGCCATTTCGACGACGCGCGTAACACACAGCGAGAGCGAGAGCGAGAGCGAGCGGGACGGCAGGCAGGCACGCAAGCACAGCACAGCAGCAGAGCAGAGAATCACAAGGCCCAGCCAGTGTCGCGGGCGGGCGCGGACGGCCGAGAGAGCGGCCGCCACTCTGCGCGCCGCCGCGCCGCGCCTCCCGCGCTTGCTACCGCCCAACGTCCGACAGCCTGTGCGGAGCAGCCCCAAACCTGCGCCACAACCGCCCGCGCCTTTCAAACCACCGAGGATGGGGCTACACACAGCCACACCACAGTCGCCAACCAGTCGCCACGGCAGCGCCGCAAACCACGGCCAAACTGCAGCTACCGCGCGCTACAGCCTGGGTCGGCCCGCCGAGAATCGCCGCCCCCGCCCAAATGCCGCCCCCACAGCCCCAGCCGACGACCCGCCACAATGGCCAAACCTTCGGCAAAACTCCCACACCGTCGCCGCGGCAGCCCGGCCAGCGCGGCCGGCGCCACAGCCACACAAGCCGAGGCGTGCGGCGATGACGGCCGTGCAAACGCGCCTCCGCCGCCCCATCGCCTTCCGTCGCCCTCCCGCCGTTTCCCGATCGGCCCGCAGCCGTCGGGCCACATCGCGCGCCGTCCTCCTCCTCTCGCCCGCCAACATTCACAGCCGTTTATCAACAATTGCCCGCCGCAAACGGACGCCGCCTGCGCAACAGGCGCCGCCGCCCCTCGCCGCTTCCGACCCAACCCCTCGACCGAGGCAAACCGCAATCCGAATCTACAGACCAACCCAATCTGCCGTCAGCACACACGACAGCCGACCTTACACGTTACGCGTTACACATTACGTTTACACGTCTAGGTTAGGTTAGGGTTAGGTGGACGTGGGTTAGGTTAAGGGGACTTGGGTTAGGTTAAGCGTCAAACTTAGGTTAAGCATTCAAACACGTCAGGCGTCAGAGGTTAGGTTAGGTTACACGTTAGGTTAAGGGGTCAGTGCTAGGTTAAAAAAAAGCGTTCAAACGTGAGGCGTCAGCCGGACAGCTTACCTTACGTAGACGTTAGGGGCTCACAGGCTGAGCTCACCTCGCCACACCACAGGTTAGGTTCGGTTCGCTCGGCTCAGCGTAAAGCGCCGAGGTCAGGGTTACGTTCGTTCACCTTCGGGCGCCACACTTTCGGTTGAAAGGTCGCGACGGGACGACGTCGGCAGGCACGCCGCAAACGAACAAAAACGTACAGACGACGTCGAAAACCGCCGACAGACGGGGGAGCAGCACGACCACGACCAGATACCGAGCGCGAACGAGACACACGCGAACCACCCCCACCGGCCAAAGGGCACCACACAACAACCCAGAGCACCACGTGTCGACACCAGAGCAACCCGCCGCTCACGCGACATGGCTGGCACCGAAGGGCAACCGCCCGCAACTGCGCTTTCCGCGCCGGCCCGGATGCACGTCGTGCTACAACAACACCACTACCGTACACAGCCGCTGTTCACAACATCACTATCATGCGCGCCCGCGGCTCGCCGCCGTCGCAGTCGCAGCCCCAACGCCAGCACTTTTGCACCACCATTCACACGCACCGCAACACAGCTCGCCGACACAGCCGAACAAAACAAACACCACACAACAACAGCAACAACGCCGCCGCCTCTACTTGTGCCGGCGACCCACCCCGCCGATGGCGCACCTTTCGCCAGCCGGCAATCGACACACACGCACCCACCCACCCCCCGGGGCCCAGTGCAAACAAAAAAAACACACAAAAACAAAAAAACCAAACAAAAACAAAACGACACGGGAAGCGCACACCGCCACTTCGCGCGCACGCCACCAACCAGTCGTCGTCTCAAAATAACAAACACAAAAAAAAAATAAACTAACAACTAGGGCAACACGAAACAAAAAACGCCTCGCACGAACCGCCCACAAAAAGGACAAGCACACGCACAGCCTCTGCTGACGACCACGACGCAGCGGCACGCTGCTCCTGTCCCGCGCCCCGCGCCCCACTCGAGTCACAACTCACGCGACACCGTCAACGACGGGCTCGCTTCCCGCAACCTACCACCTTTCCGCCACGACGCACAGCCCCAGCCCCACCCGACGACGCGCCCGTGGCAACGACTGCACTTTCACCACCGCCTCCCCCTTCCCCCCCAAAACACACACACACACACACACACACACACACACACACACACACACAGCCAGCCAAAAACGCACTCGCGACCCACACATGCACACGCCAACCAGTCAACGTCGACAACCACACGCAAGGCTCGAAACGAAACCGGCGTCCTTCCACGTTGCCATCAAGCTACGCGACACAAGACACAAGGAACCAACACAACAGCCGGCCCCACTAATTCCCCACTCTCACGCCGCAAAAAGCACACCGAAACCGCCAAACGCACGCACATTCCCCTTCGCACTGACACCGACCGGCTCGCTACCACACACCTCTCGGCAGCCGTTTCACGCCAATTCGCCACACCGCCCACACAGTCGACAAGCGCCCGCCCTGTACGGCACACGCAACGACGCAGCGCAGCAAAGGGCGCCCGCAACACATACCTCTCCTCCCCCTCTCTCTCTCTCTCTCCGCCGCCCGACGCGCCAACCGCCACACCACACCGCCAGCCACTCGCAAATTGTGCACTGCCACCAGCCACACGTCCAACACGCCGCGCCGCCTCCGGCCACCCGCCAGGGGGCGCTCACGTCCGCGACAACAGCGCGGCCCGCCGGGCCGGGCCGGGCCGGGCCGGGCCGGGCCGGGCCGGGCCGGGCCGGGCCGGGCCGAACCGAACCGAGCCGCCGCTGCTCTGCACTCGGCACGGCCACACCCTGCTGCAGACCGGGCTCGTCTCTCTGTACGCGTCTGCCTGCGCATCAACACAACACGACCTTTTTTTTTTCCTCTCTCTACCGCCATCCCTTCTTCTCGCGTTTTACTCGTTGTTGCAGCAGCGGCGCACACCTACACATCCACAGCCCCAGCCGAGCCGAGCCGGCCTCACCTCAGGGCCCGCCGCCAGCGTCTCCTCCTCGGGCACAGGTGCGGTGCTGTGGCCGCCCATCCAACCGCATTGCTGGCCGTCCAGCCGCCAGGCGTTCCCACTGCCGCGAGCCACGCCGCGCACCGACCCTGCTGCAGAAAACGAAGCATAGCCAGAGACCGACCGATACACAAAGCAAGCCGTCGCCTCGCCTCTTGTCCTTCCTGCCTTCCTTCCGCCCCCGCCCTTCTCACACCACCGCCTCTCCACTTTCGCCCCCCCCCTCCTCCTTTTTTTTTTTTTTTTTTTTGTTTTCTTCTTTCTTTCTTTCTTTCTTTCTTTCTTTGGCCCTCTCTCCTTCCCGCCATGGCGGTTACGGCACCGCCTGCAGCGGCAGATTTTGTGCGCCCACACGCCTACTCCTACCACCATTAACCTCGCCCTGCCCTGCCCATCAACGTCGCAGTCGAACCGACGCTTGCCAACACACTGCCGACGTTCCTTTCTCTTTTCGGCCTACGCCCATTACGCGCCGCCGCCACAGCACCTTCCCTTCCCACAACACACCGACGTCATCACACGCACCCAAAACAGGGGCCACGACCGTGTTCCTCGCCCACTCCCGTCCCGCACGGTACGCACATTCCCAACTATTATTACCGCGCACCCTCCCTTTCCAATCTGTGTGTCTCTGTGTCTGTGTCCTGTCCGCGCGTGACGCCTCTCAACATCCGCCGTCCCCCGTCCCCCGTCCCGTTTTCGCCCCCATGCCGTCGTCGCGCCGCCTCCTCCCCGTCCACCGCCGCCCCTGTCCGCCCCGCACCACACCATACACCGCTGCTTGTCCCGGCCGTTGCCACCAAAGGCGCCGACCGCAAACGCGCCACGCCGCAGCCCCCGTGCGTCTCGCGCTCGCTTGCATCTCCGTGCCGACGCTGCCTCTCTTCCCGCTCGCACTCGACCTCGACAACACAGTCTTTGGCTCCGCCACTGCGTGTTCCGGTGGTACGCACGCTGCAACACGTATGTATTCATTACCAGAGCGATGGCGAGGCATGACAGCATCTCTGTCTGACCAGAGAGTTATTTATCGTTGCTAGTCGGCGCTTGGACCGCGCCAGACGACAGTAGTGGCACGCACCGGGTCGCCAGGAACAGTTGTTATATATATTGTAGCGCGAGTCGGGAGAGGTAGTAGTCGGTCGACAGTAGTAGCGGGTGGACGGTTGTACTGAGCGGGCGTCGGCGGCGTGCTCTGCTCGTCTCGCGACTCTGGTCACGGTTCGGGACGATGTATAGTATATTGTGTTATAATCAAAAGGTGGTGTGAAGCTGCATTTTGCGCAAATCTGATAACGTATGTTCATTGTACTTATTTTGTTCAACGACAAAAAGCCCCACTATTACTTTTTTCTAAAGTAACTTTTGTCTTTTAACGAAAAACATTCACTTTTTAAAGACTACTTCCTATGGCATTTCCCTCCAAGGAGTGCAATTAATTACCAGCCAGCACTCATTCATTGCACACAGCTGTGTAAGGGGTATCTACAATTGAGGAGCGGATACAAATGCAATTTTTTGTTTTGTTTTTTTTTTTTTTGTGCGTTGTAACCTCCCCGCAAAATTTAAAATAATGGACAATGTTATTTACGGATGCTAATGGACATTGCGCTAATTGTAACCTCGCCCACAATGAGAGGTATTGAAAATGGCAACAAAAATGTTAAATTCGCAATCTGACTCAAATATAAATTCTTCACAACATTTAAAAGTCCGTTCAGTGACAAGAAACTTCAATTAAACCGAAATATCGGTCTTTGGCCCTGTGCAAAACAATCAGAATTAAAGTCTTACCTCAGAATAAATGGATGTCACATTTCTGCTCTTGTTTGTTGCGCAGCGCTTGGAGGAACTGCATTGCAAATAATAATATTCTCTTTTTTTTTTGTGATTTTAGTGAAATTTTTCTTCAAAGAAGTGGAATGAAATGTGAAGTGCAACGAACTCTTCAGTTCAATAAAAAATTAAATGTTTGAAAAATGCTTTTGAAATAAAAATTATTATTGGGGAACTTGTTGGAGAATAATTACAATAAATAAAATTGTTCATTATCTAATGATTATATTAATTCACAGTATACCTTATTCACCATCTTGACCAGTGTTGCCGACCGCCTACATCACACAACCGCACTCGGCTGCTACTACTGACCGACCGCTCTGCATGACGACTATTAGCGTACTGCACGCGACGACTACTGACAGAGTACAGCCCTCAACTAGACAGACCTACAGACTCGCAACGACCGACCGACTGACTGACTGACTGACTGACTGACTGAGAACCGCTCGCAACACTCGCGCGGTCCAGCGCAAACTCTCTGGTCACAGATGCTACAATGTCTCGCCATCGCTGCTATGTTACATACGTGTTTCAGTGTCTTTTTCATTGGGGTGACGATCTTTGGCTCTTTTTATTCTGAATACAGGGCCAAAGGTCAACGCTGCTGCCCTTATACAATTTATCAGGTTTCATTATGTCTGTTGCAATGTTACATACGGTTCATTCTTTCATTAATATTATCGTTGGGTTTGTTTTGTAGGGACGTTAACATTCTGGCACATTTCTATTATCATCGGACTCTCTGCTATTTGTGCAGGGAGGTTATACCTGGGTCCATTTCCATTTCCATTTACATTCTAATATTGATAGACTTTTTGTTTTCTTTTTTGTTTCTTGTTGTTTTTCCTTCTTTTTTTTGTTGTTTTTTTTTTTGTTTGTTTTGTTTTTCCCGCTCTCACCACCACCGCCGCATCACGCCTCCCGTTTTCTTGGTTTCTTTTCTGTTCTTCAACTGCTTCAACATCACCGCGCCCCATTTCCACACCACAGCCATCAGCCTCCAAGACGGGCAGGCGCAGTGTGCCATTTCCGGCGCACAAGCACACCCGTACGGTACTCTCCTCGCCCCCACGCCACCAACAACACAGCGACCACGCGGCTGTCAGGCACGGCACGGCACGGCACGGCACCGGCGAAATGCGCCGCCCCCGCCCCTCCGCGCATCCGTCCGTCTCGCCACGTTCACTGACAGCCGCGTCTGCGGCTACACCACGACAACCACAACACAACACCGCTCCCCTCCCTGGCAACTCATTGTTTTTCTCCTCCTCTTTTGCACAAACCACAACGCCGAGCACAGGCGCAAGCCACCCACACCGCGCCCCTCCCCGTCCCGCCTTTCTTTGGCCGCCGCTCCTCGTTTGCCCCCTCCCATCTCCCGAAATGCCATGCCAGCAGCGTTACGCATGCCCCTCCCCTGTCCACACAACACTACCGCCAAACGAACAGCCTTCCGGGCCACATGCAGGGCACGCCCACCTCCAAACACTGCCAATTCACGGACGCACACACACACACACACACACACACACACACACACTTTCTCGACACCTTTCTGTACGGAGGGTGCGTCATCTCGACCGTGACAGAGTGACGCCAACTATCGACGATCCATTTCCCCCCACTGGTGAAACATGTCCACTAACACCTACATACATCATTCAAGTACACAGACAATAGCATACACACAATGGGAGGGCACACGAACATGGACGGCACGGCACTGTCATACACTCTTCCTCACAACCATATCAACAAACGTTACGTACATCCGGGAAAGCGAAAGCGAAAGCGAAAGCAAAAGCAAAAGCAAAGCCCAATGCAGCCGTCAAAGGTAACGTTCACCACGGCAGACACTTGCAGCCGCGCCGCCGTTAAACGCATTTCAGTGCGGCTCCAATACGCCTCCGACACGGGAACGTTCCGTTGCTCTACGAATGCGTTTCTCCCCTTTTTCCCTTCCTCTCTCTTTTGCCCCCCCTCCTTGCACTCTTGCCTCATTCCTCACGTTCTGCCCAGACATTCGACCGATCAAAGTCAACCTTTCGTCACCGTTCTCAGCGCGACGGTGTACAACAGTATGACGGGTGTGCCCAAGACTTCGGTTCAGTTGCGTGACGCCGGTCTATCGCGCCGATCGACAGTTACTCAGGGGGCGACGGATCGGACCACGTCACCGACACACAAAACACTTTCAAACAAACACATACATACCGGATGGACACAGACAAACACGTGTACAGACATTCGCCAAACAAACGACGACCGCCGCCGCCGCCGCCGCCGCCGCCGCCGCCGTCTAGCGTCGCGCTTACTGTACTGCACTGGACACGCGTGCATCTTGAATGACGACATCGGTGTGCGTGCGTCGTACGCAATCAGTCAGACACGGCTATCAAAAATCAGAGTCGAATGGTACATCATCGTGCGTGTCGCCGTACACGTACAGTACAATACAACAACAATGCGTCTTAATGGCACGTTCAATTTCAACGTCACTCACACACCTCCACGCTGCAGTTACGTCGCACCATTGTCAAACTCGGCGTACAGCAAAGGGAATAGTGGGCGGCAAAAAAAAACCAAACAAAAACATTTCACATTTCACCCTCGCCATGTATGATGTGCAAAAAACAAACCCGCAAACGGCCGTCGTTACGGTGACACAAAAGTCGCCGATCGCACTGTCCCCCCTCGCAGACAGGTAACACACACACACCACCACCAATGGGTCAAAACCACTCCAACGAGGCGTGCCACCATTCCACGCCACGGCGACCAACCTCGTGGCCGTCCCCCGCAACACGCTTTGACGCGCCCCCCCCCCCCCCACCCACAATCAAAATGCACACATACATCACAGCCGTCCACACAAACAACAACAACAACAATTCCGCCCTTCCCGCAAAAGGCAAGTTGGTGGCCCTGAAAAGGGCCGTTTTGCCGCTCTCGCAACGGAGGAGCCTTCTCCATCCTTCCTTCCACTCCAGAGCCACCTCCTTACTTGGAGCTCGTGTACTTGGTCACCGCCTTCGTGCCCTCGCTCACGGCGTGCTTGGCCAGCTCGCCAGGCAGCAACAGCCGCACAGCGGTCTGGATCTCGCGGGACGTGATGGTCGAGCGCTTGTTGTAGTGCGCCAGGCGAGAAGCCTCGGCCGCAATGCGCTCGAAAATGTCGTTCACGAAGCTGTTCATGATGCTCATCGCCTTCGACGAGATGCCCGTGTCAGGGTGCACCTGCTTCAGCACCTTGTAGATGTAGATGGCATAGCTCTCCTTCCTCTTGCGCTTCTTCTTCTTGTCGCCCTTCGAAATGTTCTTCTGCGGCCTTGCCAGCCTTCTTGGCGGCCTTCCCGCTAGTCTTGGGCGGCATCTCGAACGAACGTACGGCAGCAGCAACACCAGTAGCAAGCGCTCCGCTCTAGTCAGCGTCTCCCCACACAGTGGCACCCGCCGCCAGCCGCCGCCGCACCTTTACCAGCTCGCCCTGTTGCGGCCGCCGACCAATGGGGCGCGCGCGCAACCGGCCGCCGCACCCGAGCCCATAAAGCACCCCCACCCCGGCTGCGCCGGCACGCACTCCGCTGCTCGACTCGCTGCCGCTCGCACCGGTCGTTTTCGTTTCCGTTTCGTGTGCACCGTCGCTAGCCCATCGCCATGTCCGGACGCGGAAAGGGAGGCAAAGTCAAGGGCAAGTCAAAGTCCCGCTCAAGCAGGGCTGGGCTCCAGTTCCCGGTCGGCAGAATCCACCGCCTCCTGCGCAAGGGAAACTACGCAGAGCGCGTCGGCGCCGGGGCGCCCGTCTACCTCGCCGCCGTCATGGAGTACCTCGCGGCTGAGGTGCTCGAGCTGGCCGGAAACGCGGCCCGCGACAACAAGAAGACGCGCATCATCCCGCGCCACCTGCAGCTTGCCATCCGCAACGACGAGGAGCTCAACAAGCTCCTGTCGGGCGTCACCATCGCACAGGGTGGTGTCCTGCCCAACATCCAGGCCGTCCTGCTGCCAAAGAAGACCGAGAAGAAGGCCTAAAGGAGGCCAAGGCAATCGCAGCGCCGCGTGCTCCCCTGCACGCAACGCGCTTTGCCGGCTCGGCTCGGCCCGGCCCACAACAATCGGCCCTTTTCAGGGCCACCACACAAACCTACGTCCAAAGCAAAATTTCAGTCGTCCTCGCCGCACCTTGTTTTGTTTTAACTTTGCACTTTCACAGCACAGCCGCCGCCGGCGCACGTCCGCCATCTTGTCGTCCACACAGCCCGTGTGGCCCAACAAACACACACACACACATTCATTCATTTTGCACGGTCGCAGTCGCCTTCCAAACGACAACGGCAGCAATAATGACCATTGTTACAGGGAGGCGTGTCGACACACCGCCCTCCACTCCCGCGCGCAACGGCCGTCGACACGAACGAAACAGCTGATCCGGCCGCCTGTGCCCACACGCCTTGCCTCGGAAACCCCAACGCCGCCGCAAACACACAGAGCCAAACCACGCAAGCAAATAATCACCGCCTCTCGCACAACAACACACAGCCCGCCATCTCCGTCGCGATCGATACAACGACACACAATAACAAACACAAACGAAGCAGCTCCCACACACAGCCAGCCACATGACACGTTTCCTTTCCTTCTCCCCTCCCAGTCACATCACGTCGCTCAAACGGAAAGAAAGAAACAAACAAACAAACAACACAGACTCTTTCGCACTTTTCAACTTCCGAACAGTGTGGTGGCCCTGAAAAGGGCCGTTTCCTAGTCTCTCCCACCCACAAGCACGGCCGCGGGAAGGCCAGCGCCCGCTGCGACGCAGCCTAACCGCCGAAACCGTACAGGGTGCGCCCCTGCCTCTTCAGGGCGTACACCACGTCCATGGCCGTCACAGTCTTGCGCTTGGCGTGCTCAGTGTACGTCACCGCGTCGCGGATCACGTTCTCCAGGAACACCTTCAGCACCCCGCGGGTCTCCTCGTAGATCAGACCAGAGATGCGCTTCACGCCGCCCCTGCGAGCCAGGCGGCGGATGGCGGGCTTCGTGATGCCCTGGATGTTGTCGCGCAACACCTTGCGGTGCCGCTTGGCGCCACCCTTGCCGAGCCCCTTTCCTCCCTTGCCGCGGCCTGTCATCCTTCCTTCCTCGGGCAAAGCAAAACGTGCACAAACAGCAGCTGCAGCGGCTGGCGAGTCGGCTACGGTCTGCGCCCAGCGCGCCCGCCGCCCCCCTATATAGACTCTGGCCCGCCCTCCCCCCACCACGCGCAACCGAGGGCATATAAGCGCAGCACGGAGGCGCGCGGGCCCGTTGTCAAGGCAGCACCGGACGCCGCGCCGCACCTAACCTCCACGCACGCCGCTCCGCTACCGCTATGGCCCGCACAAAGCAAACGGCCCGCAAGTCCACCGGCGGAAAGGCGCCGCGCAAACAGCTCGCCACCAAGGCGGCGAGGAAGAGCGCGCCCGCCACCGGAGGCGTCAAGAAGCCCCACCGCTACAGGCCGGGCACCGTCGCCCTGCGAGAAATCAGGCGCTACCAGAAGAGCACAGAGCTGCTCATCCGCAAGCTGCCATTCCAGCGCCTAGTGCGCGAGATCGCCCAGGACTTCAAGACCGACCTGCGCTTCCAGAGCTCCGCAGTCATGGCCCTGCAGGAGGCCAGCGAGGCCTACCTCGTCGGCCTCTTCGAAGACACCAACCTGTGCGCAATCCACGCCAAGCGCGTCACCATCATGCCCAAGGACATCCAGCTCGCGCGCCGCATCCGCGGCGAGCGCGCCTAAACCGCGCCGCGGCACCGCACCGCACAAACAAAAACGGCCCTTTTCAGGGCCACTAACATCTCTCCGTCGCGAGCAAACTTTGTCGGTCGCCTGCCTCTCGCCCCGCAACCCAAAAACAACAACCACCACTTCCCGTCCGTCCGCCACACCCGCTCACTCTGCCTGCCTGCTTAGCAGCGCGCAACAATCACACATCATCCCTCCCCGGCGCTCAAAGCGCACAATACCCAACGGCCGACGTCACACCGCACGGGTGGCTGGCCGGCCGGCCGCCGCTTTCGTTTCGAAAACACAAAAACAAACCCGCACTCCACTCCGACGGCCAACGGCCAGGCAGGCGCGCTCGCTCGCTCTACACGCCACCGAAATCCCCGCCGACTCCTTCCACATCTCAACGTGCCCCCCGTTGCAAAACATAACACACACACACACACACACACACACACACACACACACAAAGGAACAAAACAACAAAGACCAGACACGACTAGACAAGACAGACATCCGAGAAGAACGAACGCAGGCAAGCCAACCAACGTATTCAAACAAAACAACGTGACAGAAAACCAACCGTCGGCCGCCGCCACAAACACGGCGACAATCAACAACAACACCGCTTACCGCTACCGCCGCCCACACCCGCCACCGACCCCCGCAATCCAACCACCACGGCACGCAAACAGCATCCCCACGGGCATACAGAAACGCCAGACAGACAGACAGACAGACACCCACACCAAACGCAACACGACAATCAAAACCTTCCCCGACGTGCTTTGATGGCCCTGAGAAGGGCCGTTTTGGGCCGCGCGTCTCTTGCGCGCCACTAGACGACGACGGGGGGTGGGGACGACGGAGTCAAGCGCCAAACCCTTCCTTTCTCCCATCTCTTTCTCCTCTACTCTACTTCTTCTTCTTGGGCGAAGCCTTCGCCTTAGACGGCGTCGTCGCCTTCTTCGGGCGCGGCGCCTTCGGCTTCTTCGTCGGAACCTTGGCGGCCTTCTTCGCCTTCGACGGCGACTTGGCCTTGGCCGGCTTGGCCGCAGCCGCCTTCTTCGCACCCGCGGGAGCGGCCGACGCCGCAGACGCCTTCTTGGCGGCGCCCGCCTTCCGACCGGTCGCCGCCTTCACGCCACCAGCCTTCTTTGCGCCGGCCGCACGGGCGCCCTTCTTCTCCTTGCTGGCCGGAGCGGCGCGCTTCTTCTTGGCACCGCCAGCACGAGCCTTGCCGCCCTCGGCCGCCCCCCCGCCGCCGGCGCCGGCAAGCTTGAACGAGCCGGACGCGCCCTTCCCCTTCGTCTGCACCAGCTCGCCCGCCACGACGGCCGACTTGAGGTACTTCTTGATAAACGGCGCCAGCTTCTCCGCGTCCAGCTTGTAGTGCGCGGCAATGTACTTCTTGATCGCCTGCAGCGACGACCCGCCGCGCTCCTTCAGACTCTTGATGGCGGCCGTCACCATCTCAGAGGTGCGCGGGTGCGCAGGCTTGGCGCGCGGCTTCTTCGCAGACGACGCAGACTTGGCCTTCTTCGTAGTGCCGGTGGCGGCGGGTGCCGCAGCAGTCTCGTTCGTAGCCGCCTGATCTGCCATTTCGACGACGCGCGTAACACACAGCGAGAGCGAGAGCGAGAGCGAGCGGGACGGCAGGCAGGCACGCAAGCACAGCACAGCAGCAGAGCAGAGAATCACAAGGCCCAGCCAGTGTCGCGGGCGGGCGCGGACGGCCGAGAGAGCGGCCGCCACTCTGCGCGCCGCCGCGCCGCGCCTCCCGCGCTTGCTACCGCCCAACGTCCGACAGCCTGTGCGGAGCAGCCCCAAACCTGCGCCACAACCGCCCGCGCCTTTCAAACCACCGAGGATGGGGCTACACACAGCCACACCACAGTCGCCAACCAGTCGCCACGGCAGCGCCGCAAACCACGGCCAAACTGCAGCTACCGCGCGCTACAGCCTGGGTCGGCCCGCCGAGAATCGCCGCCCCCGCCCAAATGCCGCCCCCACAGCCCCAGCCGACGACCCGCCACAATGGCCAAACCTTCGGCAAAACTCCCACACCGTCGCCGCGGCAGCCCGGCCAGCGCGGCCGGCGCCACAGCCACACAAGCCGAGGCGTGCGGCGATGACGGCCGTGCAAACGCGCCTCCGCCGCCCCATCGCCTTCCGTCGCCCTCCCGCCGTTTCCCGATCGGCCCGCAGCCGTCGGGCCACATCGCGCGCCGTCCTCCTCCTCTCGCCCGCCAACATTCACAGCCGTTTATCAACAATTGCCCGCCGCAAACGGACGCCGCCTGCGCAACAGGCGCCGCCGCCCCTCGCCGCTTCCGACCCAACCCCTCGACCGAGGCAAACCGCAATCCGAATCTACAGACCAACCCAATCTGCCGTCAGCACACACGACAGCCGACCTTACACGTTACGCGTTACACATTACGTTTACACGTCTAGGTTAGGTTAGGGTTAGGTGGACGTGGGTTAGGTTAAGGGGACTTGGGTTAGGTTAAGCGTCAAACTTAGGTTAAGCATTCAAACACGTCAGGCGTCAGAGGTTAGGTTAGGTTACACGTTAGGTTAAGGGGTCAGTGCTAGGTTAAAAAAAAGCGTTCAAACGTGAGGCGTCAGCCGGACAGCTTACCTTACGTAGACGTTAGGGGCTCACAGGCTGAGCTCACCTCGCCACACCACAGGTTAGGTTCGGTTCGCTCGGCTCAGCGTAAAGCGCCGAGGTCAGGGTTACGTTCGTTCACCTTCGGGCGCCACACTTTCGGTTGAAAGGTCGCGACGGGACGACGTCGGCAGGCACGCCGCAAACGAACAAAAACGTACAGACGACGTCGAAAACCGCCGACAGACGGGGGAGCAGCACGACCACGACCAGATACCGAGCGCGAACGAGACACACGCGAACCACCCCCACCGGCCAAAGGGCACCACACAACAACCCAGAGCACCACGTGTCGACACCAGAGCAACCCGCCGCTCACGCGACATGGCTGGCACCGAAGGGCAACCGCCCGCAACTGCGCTTTCCGCGCCGGCCCGGATGCACGTCGTGCTACAACAACACCACTACCGTACACAGCCGCTGTTCACAACATCACTATCATGCGCGCCCGCGGCTCGCCGCCGTCGCAGTCGCAGCCCCAACGCCAGCACTTTTGCACCACCATTCACACGCACCGCAACACAGCTCGCCGACACAGCCGAACAAAACAAACACCACACAACAACAGCAACAACGCCGCCGCCTCTACTTGTGCCGGCGACCCACCCCGCCGATGGCGCACCTTTCGCCAGCCGGCAATCGACACACACGCACCCACCCACCCCCCGGGGCCCAGTGCAAACAAAAAAAACACACAAAAACAAAAAAACCAAACAAAAACAAAACGACACGGGAAGCGCACACCGCCACTTCGCGCGCACGCCACCAACCAGTCGTCGTCTCAAAATAACAAACACAAAAAAAAAATAAACTAACAACTAGGGCAACACGAAACAAAAAACGCCTCGCACGAACCGCCCACAAAAAGGACAAGCACACGCACAGCCTCTGCTGACGACCACGACGCAGCGGCACGCTGCTCCTGTCCCGCGCCCCGCGCCCCACTCGAGTCACAACTCACGCGACACCGTCAACGACGGGCTCGCTTCCCGCAACCTACCACCTTTCCGCCACGACGCACAGCCCCAGCCCCACCCGACGACGCGCCCGTGGCAACGACTGCACTTTCACCACCGCCTCCCCCTTCCCCCCCAACACACACACACACACACACACACACACACACACACACACACACACAGCCAGCCAAAAACGCACTCGCGACCCACACATGCACACGCCAACCAGTCAACGTCGACAACCACACGCAAGGCTCGAAACGAAACCGGCGTCCTTCCACGTTGCCATCAAGCTACGCGACACAAGACACAAGGAACCAACACAACAGCCGGCCCCACTAATTCCCCACTCTCACGCCGCAAAAAGCACACCGAAACCGCCAAACGCACGCACATTCCCCTTCGCACTGACACCGACCGGCTCGCTACCACACACCTCTCGGCAGCCGTTTCACGCCAATTCGCCACACCGCCCACACAGTCGACAAGCGCCCGCCCTGTACGGCACACGCAACGACGCAGCGCAGCAAAGGGCGCCCGCAACACATACCTCTCCTCCCCCTCTCTCTCTCTCTCCGCCGCCCGACGCGCCAACCGCCACACCACACCGCCAGCCACTCGCAAATTGTGCACTGCCACCAGCCACACGTCCAACACGCCGCGCCGCCTCCGGCCACCCGCCAGGGGGCGCTCACGTCCGCGACAACAGCGCGGCCCGCCGGGCCGGGCCGGGCCGGGCCGGGCCGGGCCGGGCCGGGCCGGGCCGGGCCGGGCCGGGCCGAACCGAACCGAGCCGCCGCTGCTCTGCACTCGGCACGGCCACACCCTGCTGCAGACCGGGCTCGTCTCTCTGTACGCGTCTGCCTGCGCATCAACACAACACGACCTTTTTTTTTTCCTCTCTCTACCGCCATCCCTTCTTCTCGCGTTTTACTCGTTGTTGCAGCAGCGGCGCACACCTACACATCCACAGCCCCAGCCGAGCCGAGCCGGCCTCACCTCAGGGCCCGCCGCCAGCGTCTCCTCCTCGGGCACAGGTGCGGTGCTGTGGCCGCCCATCCAACCGCATTGCTGGCCGTCCAGCCGCCAGGCGTTCCCACTGCCGCGAGCCACGCCGCGCACCGACCCTGCTGCAGAAAACGAAGCATAGCCAGAGACCGACCGATACACAAAGCAAGCCGTCGCCTCGCCTCTTGTCCTTCCTGCCTTCCTTCCGCCCCCGCCCTTCTCACACCACCGCCTCTCCACTTTCGCCCCCCCCCTCCTCCTTTTTTTTTTTTTTTTTTTGTTTTCTTCTTTCTTTCTTTCTTTCTTTCTTTCTTTGGCCCTCTCTCCTTCCCGCCATGGCGGTTACGGCACCGCCTGCAGCGGCAGATTTTGTGCGCCCACACGCCTACTCCTACCACCATTAACCTCGCCCTGCCCTGCCCATCAACGTCGCAGTCGAACCGACGCTTGCCAACACACTGCCGACGTTCCTTTCTCTTTTCGGCCTACGCCCATTACGCGCCGCCGCCACAGCACCTTCCCTTCCCACAACACACCGACGTCATCACACGCACCCAAAACAGGGGCCACGACCGTGTTCCTCGCCCACTCCCGTCCCGCACGGTACGCACATTCCCAACTATTATTACCGCGCACCCTCCCTTTCCAATCTGTGTGTCTCTGTGTCTGTGTCCTGTCCGCGCGTGACGCCTCTCAACATCCGCCGTCCCCCGTCCCCCGTCCCGTTTTCGCCCCCATGCCGTCGTCGCGCCGCCTCCTCCCCGTCCACCGCCGCCCCTGTCCGCCCCGCACCACACCATACACCGCTGCTTGTCCCGGCCGTTGCCACCAAAGGCGCCGACCGCAAACGCGCCACGCCGCAGCCCCCGTGCGTCTCGCGCTCGCTTGCATCTCCGTGCCGACGCTGCCTCTCTTCCCGCTCGCACTCGACCTCGACAACACAGTCTTTGGCTCCGCCACTGCGTGTTCCGGTGGTACGCACGCTGCAACACGTATGTATTCATTACCAGAGCGATGGCGAGGCATGACAGCATCTCTGTCTGACCAGAGAGTTATTTATCGTTGCTAGTCGGCGCTTGGACCGCGCCAGACGACAGTAGTGGCACGCACCGGGTCGCCAGGAACAGTTGTTATATATATTGTAGCGCGAGTCGGGAGAGGTAGTAGTCGGTCGACAGTAGTAGCGGGTGGACGGTTGTACTGAGCGGGCGTCGGCGGCGTGCTCTGCTCGTCTCGCGACTCTGGTCACGGTTCGGGACGATGTATAGTATATTGTGTTATAATCAAAAGGTGGTGTGAAGCTGCATTTTGCGCAAATCTGATAACGTATGTTCATTGTACTTATTTTGTTCAACGACAAAAAGCCCCACTATTACTTTTTTCTAAAGTAACTTTTGTCTTTTAACGAAAAACATTCACTTTTTAAAGACTACTTCCTATGGCATTTCCCTCCAAGGAGTGCAATTAATTACCAGCCAGCACTCATTCATTGCACACAGCTGTGTAAGGGGTATCTACAATTGAGGAGCGGATACAAATGCAATTTTTTGTTTTGTTTTTTTTTTTTTTGTGCGTTGTAACCTCCCCGCAAAATTTAAAATAATGGACAATGTTATTTACGGATGCTAATGGACATTGCGCTAATTGTAACCTCGCCCACAATGAGAGGTATTGAAAATGGCAACAAAAATGTTAAATTCGCAATCTGACTCAAATATAAATTCTTCACAACATTTAAAAGTCCGTTCAGTGACAAGAAACTTCAATTAAACCGAAATATCGGTCTTTGGCCCTGTGCAAAACAATCAGAATTAAAGTCTTACCTCAGAATAAATGGATGTCACATTTCTGCTCTTGTTTGTTGCGCAGCGCTTGGAGGAACTGCATTGCAAATAATAATATTCTCTTTTTTTTTTGTGATTTTAGTGAAATTTTTCTTCAAAGAAGTGGAATGAAATGTGAAGTGCAACGAACTCTTCAGTTCAATAAAAAATTAAATGTTTGAAAAATGCTTTTGAAATAAAAATTATTATTGGGGAACTTGTTGGAGAATAATTACAATAAATAAAATTGTTCATTATCTAATGATTATATTAATTCACAGTATACCTTATTCACCATCTTGACCAGTGTTGCCGACCGCCTACATCACACAACCGCACTCGGCTGCTACTACTGACCGACCGCTCTGCATGACGACTATTAGCGTACTGCACGCGACGACTACTGACAGAGTACAGCCCTCAACTAGACAGACCTACAGACTCGCAACGACCGACCGACTGACTGACTGACTGACTGACTGACTGAGAACCGCTCGCAACACTCGCGCGGTCCAGCGCAAACTCTCTGGTCACAGATGCTACAATGTCTCGCCATCGCTGCTATGTTACATACGTGTTTCAGTGTCTTTTTCATTGGGGTGACGATCTTTGGCTCTTTTTATTCTGAATACAGGGCCAAAGGTCAACGCTGCTGCCCTTATACAATTTATCAGGTTTCATTATGTCTGTTGCAATGTTACATACGGTTCATTCTTTCATTAATATTATCGTTGGGTTTGTTTTGTAGGGACGTTAACATTCTGGCACATTTCTATTATCATCGGACTCTCTGCTATTTGTGCAGGGAGGTTATACCTGGGTCCATTTCCATTTCCATTTACATTCTAATATTGATAGACTTTTTGTTTTCTTTTTTGTTTCTTGTTGTTTTTCCTTCTTTTTTTTGTTGTTTTTTTTTTTGTTTGTTTTGTTTTTCCCGCTCTCACCACCACCGCCGCATCACGCCTCCCGTTTTCTTGGTTTCTTTTCTGTTCTTCAACTGCTTCAACATCACCGCGCCCCATTTCCACACCACAGCCATCAGCCTCCAAGACGGGCAGGCGCAGTGTGCCATTTCCGGCGCACAAGCACACCCGTACGGTACTCTCCTCGCCCCCACGCCACCAACAACACAGCGACCACGCGGCTGTCAGGCACGGCACGGCACGGCACGGCACCGGCGAAATGCGCCGCCCCCGCCCCTCCGCGCATCCGTCCGTCTCGCCACGTTCACTGACAGCCGCGTCTGCGGCTACACCACGACAACCACAACACAACACCGCTCCCCTCCCTGGCAACTCATTGTTTTTCTCCTCCTCTTTTGCACAAACCACAACGCCGAGCACAGGCGCAAGCCACCCACACCGCGCCCCTCCCCGTCCCGCCTTTCTTTGGCCGCCGCTCCTCGTTTGCCCCCTCCCATCTCCCGAAATGCCATGCCAGCAGCGTTACGCATGCCCCTCCCCTGTCCACACAACACTACCGCCAAACGAACAGCCTTCCGGGCCACATGCAGGGCACGCCCACCTCCAAACACTGCCAATTCACGGACGCACACACACACACACACACACACACACACACACACTTTCTCGACACCTTTCTGTACGGAGGGTGCGTCATCTCGACCGTGACAGAGTGACGCCAACTATCGACGATCCATTTCCCCCCACTGGTGAAACATGTCCACTAACACCTACATACATCATTCAAGTACACAGACAATAGCATACACACAATGGGAGGGCACACGAACATGGACGGCACGGCACTGTCATACACTCTTCCTCACAACCATATCAACAAACGTTACGTACATCCGGGAAAGCGAAAGCGAAAGCGAAAGCAAAAGCAAAAGCAAAGCCCAATGCAGCCGTCAAAGGTAACGTTCACCACGGCAGACACTTGCAGCCGCGCCGCCGTTAAACGCATTTCAGTGCGGCTCCAATACGCCTCCGACACGGGAACGTTCCGTTGCTCTACGAATGCGTTTCTCCCCTTTTTCCCTTCCTCTCTCTTTTGCCCCCCCTCCTTGCACTCTTGCCTCATTCCTCACGTTCTGCCCAGACATTCGACCGATCAAAGTCAACCTTTCGTCACCGTTCTCAGCGCGACGGTGTACAACAGTATGACGGGTGTGCCCAAGACTTCGGTTCAGTTGCGTGACGCCGGTCTATCGCGCCGATCGACAGTTACTCAGGGGGCGACGGATCGGACCACGTCACCGACACACAAAACACTTTCAAACAAACACATACATACCGGATGGACACAGACAAACACGTGTACAGACATTCGCCAAACAAACGACGACCGCCGCCGCCGCCGCCGCCGCCGCCGCCGCCGTCTAGCGTCGCGCTTACTGTACTGCACTGGACACGCGTGCATCTTGAATGACGACATCGGTGTGCGTGCGTCGTACGCAATCAGTCAGACACGGCTATCAAAAATCAGAGTCGAATGGTACATCATCGTGCGTGTCGCCGTACACGTACAGTACAATACAACAACAATGCGTCTTAATGGCACGTTCAATTTCAACGTCACTCACACACCTCCACGCTGCAGTTACGTCGCACCATTGTCAAACTCGGCGTACAGCAAAGGGAATAGTGGGCGGCAAAAAAAAACCAAACAAAAACATTTCACATTTCACCCTCGCCATGTATGATGTGCAAAAAACAAACCCGCAAACGGCCGTCGTTACGGTGACACAAAAGTCGCCGATCGCACTGTCCCCCCTCGCAGACAGGTAACACACACACACCACCACCAATGGGTCAAAACCACTCCAACGAGGCGTGCCACCATTCCACGCCACGGCGACCAACCTCGTGGCCGTCCCCCGCAACACGCTTTGACGCGCCCCCCCCCCCCCACCCACAATCAAAATGCACACATACATCACAGCCGTCCACACAAACAACAACAACAACAATTCCGCCCTTCCCGCAAAAGGCAAGTTGGTGGCCCTGAAAAGGGCCGTTTTGCCGCTCTCGCAACGGAGGAGCCTTCTCCATCCTTCCTTCCACTCCAGAGCCACCTCCTTACTTGGAGCTCGTGTACTTGGTCACCGCCTTCGTGCCCTCGCTCACGGCGTGCTTGGCCAGCTCGCCAGGCAGCAACAGCCGCACAGCGGTCTGGATCTCGCGGGACGTGATGGTCGAGCGCTTGTTGTAGTGCGCCAGGCGAGAAGCCTCGGCCGCAATGCGCTCGAAAATGTCGTTCACGAAGCTGTTCATGATGCTCATCGCCTTCGACGAGATGCCCGTGTCAGGGTGCACCTGCTTCAGCACCTTGTAGATGTAGATGGCATAGCTCTCCTTCCTCTTGCGCTTCTTCTTCTTGTCGCCCTTCGAAATGTTCAGTAGTAGCGTTGAGGCAATAAACAGCGGAAACGCGGCAGCAACGCTCCTACTGGACATTGAAAGGGCCTTTGATAAAGTATGGCATATGGGTCTGATTAACAAGCTCATCAGATACAGAATCCCAATCGAGACAATAAAGCTCATACAAAACATAATAACGGAGCGGTACATCCGAATTAAAGTAGGGAGCGAACTGTCCGAGAGATTCCAACCAAAGGCAGGCGTACCCCAAGGAGCCATAATATCGCCACTGCTCTATAACTTATACACAGCTGACATCCCAATTCCAGTAGGACTAAACGAGGAAATAGCCCTCTACGCCGATGATACAGCTTTCTGGTGTCAGGCGGCTACTACAGAATTAATAGCCTCAAAAACAAATAGATACATCCAGGCGCTAGAAGAATGGATGTCGGTCTGGAGAATCCGCCCCAACCCTACTAAATCACAACTACTGATAATAAGGCATAGAAATCTAACACAAGATAATAAACAAGACCCAAAGAACGCCCAAATCGCACTATGGGGACAGAAACTTGAACCAACAAAGACAGCGAAATACCTTGGACTTGAAATTGACAATCTGCTTAACTGGGAGAGGAACACCACGCAAAAAATAGGAATGGCAAACGCAAAACTAACTAGGATCCGACTACTTCAACACCGAAATGGAGGAGCCTCTACACCTGTGGCACTACACATATACAAAATGTACATACGACCAATCATAGAATATGGTGCGATAGCCTGGTGCGGAACAACAACCCAGTGCAACAAGATAATGTCCGCAGATAGAAGAATGCTGAGGACAATCGGCAAAATCCCATATGAACGGACAGCCACGCTACACACCACTCTTGGGATTGACCCAATGGAAAACCGACTCCTAAAACAAATTGCCACATACGGAAACAATAGGTTACAAACAAATGAAAATATAAAACAGCTCATACAGAGAACTCCGTATCACCTAAACATACCTAGATTTAAATACCCGTATCCGCCACTCATAATAGCAATAGCGACAGAAAAAATCCATCCAGGGAAACACCCAGACATCAAGACCATCACAGAAGACAAGGAATTACCACATCACCTACAAACACAATAAAATACAAAAAAAAAAAAAAAAAAAAAAAAAAAAAAGACACAAGAACAAGGAACCCAACCCAACTCCAGCTGAGGTTTTAGGGGGTTTCCCTCAGCCGTAAGGTAAATACCGGAGTTGCGTATATCCCCCTGCACAAAAAGTGCAAAATGACAATAATATCAAAAAGAAAAGAACAAAAAATACAGAAACCAAACCAAAAACAAAGAAAGATCCCATACCCTATGAAGCAAAATAAATGGTACCACCACAGAAAAACGTAAGAATATGCTAAGGCTCCAAAGCGGCAATAAGCCCTCCATGAGCCCGCCCCACCCTTCCGGTGGAGGAATGAAAGTTAAAAAAAAAAAAAAAAAAAAAAAAAAAAAAAAAAAAAAAAAAAAAAAAAAAAAAAAAAAAAAAAAAAAAAAAAAACTCCGCTGCTCGACTCGCTGCCGCTCGCACCGGTCGTTTTCGTTTCCGTTTCGTGTGCACCGTCGCTAGCCCATCGCCATGTCCGGACGCGGAAAGGGAGGCAAAGTCAAGGGCAAGTCAAAGTCCCGCTCAAGCAGGGCTGGGCTCCAGTTCCCGGTCGGCAGAATCCACCGCCTCCTGCGCAAGGGAAACTACGCAGAGCGCGTCGGCGCCGGGGCGCCCGTCTACCTCGCCGCCGTCATGGAGTACCTCGCGGCTGAGGTGCTCGAGCTGGCCGGAAACGCGGCCCGCGACAACAAGAAGACGCGCATCATCCCGCGCCACCTGCAGCTTGCCATCCGCAACGACGAGGAGCTCAACAAGCTCCTGTCGGGCGTCACCATCGCACAGGGTGGTGTCCTGCCCAACATCCAGGCCGTCCTGCTGCCAAAGAAGACCGAGAAGAAGGCCTAAAGGAGGCCAAGGCAATCGCAGCGCCGCGTGCTCCCCTGCACGCAACGCGCTTTGCCGGCTCGGCTCGGCCCGGCCCACAACAATCGGCCCTTTTCAGGGCCACCACACAAACCTACGTCCAAAGCAAAATTTCAGTCGTCCTCGCCGCACCTTGTTTTGTTTTAACTTTGCACTTTCACAGCACAGCCGCCGCCGGCGCACGTCCGCCATCTTGTCGTCCACACAGCCCGTGTGGCCCAACAAACACACACACACACATTCATTCATTTTGCACGGTCGCAGTCGCCTTCCAAACGACAACGGCAGCAATAATGACCATTGTTACAGGGAGGCGTGTCGACACACCGCCCTCCACTCCCGCGCGCAACGGCCGTCGACACGAACGAAACAGCTGATCCGGCCGCCTGTGCCCACACGCCTTGCCTCGGAAACCCCAACGCCGCCGCAAACACACAGAGCCAAACCACGCAAGCAAATAATCACCGCCTCTCGCACAACAACACACAGCCCGCCATCTCCGTCGCGATCGATACAACGACACACAATAACAAACACAAACGAAGCAGCTCCCACACACAGCCAGCCACATGACACGTTTCCTTTCCTTCTCCCCTCCCAGTCACATCACGTCGCTCAAACGGAAAGAAAGAAACAAACAAACAAACAACACAGACTCTTTCGCACTTTTCAACTTCCGAACAGTGTGGTGGCCCTGAAAAGGGCCGTTTCCTAGTCTCTCCCACCCACAAGCACGGCCGCGGGAAGGCCAGCGCCCGCTGCGACGCAGCCTAACCGCCGAAACCGTACAGGGTGCGCCCCTGCCTCTTCAGGGCGTACACCACGTCCATGGCCGTCACAGTCTTGCGCTTGGCGTGCTCAGTGTACGTCACCGCGTCGCGGATCACGTTCTCCAGGAACACCTTCAGCACCCCGCGGGTCTCCTCGTAGATCAGACCAGAGATGCGCTTCACGCCGCCCCTGCGAGCCAGGCGGCGGATGGCGGGCTTCGTGATGCCCTGGATGTTGTCGCGCAACACCTTGCGGTGCCGCTTGGCGCCACCCTTGCCGAGCCCCTTTCCTCCCTTGCCGCGGCCTGTCATCCTTCCTTCCTCGGGCAAAGCAAAACGTGCACAAACAGCAGCTGCAGCGGCTGGCGAGTCGGCTACGGTCTGCGCCCAGCGCGCCCGCCGCCCCCCTATATAGACTCTGGCCCGCCCTCCCCCCACCACGCGCAACCGAGGGCATATAAGCGCAGCACGGAGGCGCGCGGGCCCGTTGTCAAGGCAGCACCGGACGCCGCGCCGCACCTAACCTCCACGCACGCCGCTCCGCTACCGCTATGGCCCGCACAAAGCAAACGGCCCGCAAGTCCACCGGCGGAAAGGCGCCGCGCAAACAGCTCGCCACCAAGGCGGCGAGGAAGAGCGCGCCCGCCACCGGAGGCGTCAAGAAGCCCCACCGCTACAGGCCGGGCACCGTCGCCCTGCGAGAAATCAGGCGCTACCAGAAGAGCACAGAGCTGCTCATCCGCAAGCTGCCATTCCAGCGCCTAGTGCGCGAGATCGCCCAGGACTTCAAGACCGACCTGCGCTTCCAGAGCTCCGCAGTCATGGCCCTGCAGGAGGCCAGCGAGGCCTACCTCGTCGGCCTCTTCGAAGACACCAACCTGTGCGCAATCCACGCCAAGCGCGTCACCATCATGCCCAAGGACATCCAGCTCGCGCGCCGCATCCGCGGCGAGCGCGCCTAAACCGCGCCGCGGCACCGCACCGCACAAACAAAAACGGCCCTTTTCAGGGCCACTAACATCTCTCCGTCGCGAGCAAACTTTGTCGGTCGCCTGCCTCTCGCCCCGCAACCCAAAAACAACAACCACCACTTCCCGTCCGTCCGCCACACCCGCTCACTCTGCCTGCCTGCTTAGCAGCGCGCAACAATCACACATCATCCCTCCCCGGCGCTCAAAGCGCACAATACCCAACGGCCGACGTCACACCGCACGGGTGGCTGGCCGGCCGGCCGCCGCTTTCGTTTCGAAAACACAAAAACAAACCCGCACTCCACTCCGACGGCCAACGGCCAGGCAGGCGCGCTCGCTCGCTCTACACGCCACCGAAATCCCCGCCGACTCCTTCCACATCTCAACGTGCCCCCCGTTGCAAAACATAACACACACACACACACACACACACACACACACACACACACAAAGGAACAAAACAACAAAGACCAGACACGACTAGACAAGACAGACATCCGAGAAGAACGAACGCAGGCAAGCCAACCAACGTATTCAAACAAAACAACGTGACAGAAAACCAACCGTCGGCCGCCGCCACAAACACGGCGACAATCAACAACAACACCGCTTACCGCTACCGCCGCCCACACCCGCCACCGACCCCCGCAATCCAACCACCACGGCACGCAAACAGCATCCCCACGGGCATACAGAAACGCCAGACAGACAGACAGACAGACACCCACACCAAACGCAACACGACAATCAAAACCTTCCCCGACGTGCTTTGATGGCCCTGAGAAGGGCCGTTTTGGGCCGCGCGTCTCTTGCGCGCCACTAGACGACGACGGGGGGTGGGGACGACGGAGTCAAGCGCCAAACCCTTCCTTTCTCCCATCTCTTTCTCCTCTACTCTACTTCTTCTTCTTGGGCGAAGCCTTCGCCTTAGACGGCGTCGTCGCCTTCTTCGGGCGCGGCGCCTTCGGCTTCTTCGTCGGAACCTTGGCGGCCTTCTTCGCCTTCGACGGCGACTTGGCCTTGGCCGGCTTGGCCGCAGCCGCCTTCTTCGCACCCGCGGGAGCGGCCGACGCCGCAGACGCCTTCTTGGCGGCGCCCGCCTTCCGACCGGTCGCCGCCTTCACGCCACCAGCCTTCTTTGCGCCGGCCGCACGGGCGCCCTTCTTCTCCTTGCTGGCCGGAGCGGCGCGCTTCTTCTTGGCACCGCCAGCACGAGCCTTGCCGCCCTCGGCCGCCCCCCCGCCGCCGGCGCCGGCAAGCTTGAACGAGCCGGACGCGCCCTTCCCCTTCGTCTGCACCAGCTCGCCCGCCACGACGGCCGACTTGAGGTACTTCTTGATAAACGGCGCCAGCTTCTCCGCGTCCAGCTTGTAGTGCGCGGCAATGTACTTCTTGATCGCCTGCAGCGACGACCCGCCGCGCTCCTTCAGACTCTTGATGGCGGCCGTCACCATCTCAGAGGTGCGCGGGTGCGCAGGCTTGGCGCGCGGCTTCTTCGCAGACGACGCAGACTTGGCCTTCTTCGTAGTGCCGGTGGCGGCGGGTGCCGCAGCAGTCTCGTTCGTAGCCGCCTGATCTGCCATTTCGACGACGCGCGTAACACACAGCGAGAGCGAGAGCGAGAGCGAGCGGGACGGCAGGCAGGCACGCAAGCACAGCACAGCAGCAGAGCAGAGAATCACAAGGCCCAGCCAGTGTCGCGGGCGGGCGCGGACGGCCGAGAGAGCGGCCGCCACTCTGCGCGCCGCCGCGCCGCGCCTCCCGCGCTTGCTACCACTCGAAATCGTGATGTCGGAGGGGGAGGATGTGCGATTGCGTGCTCGTGAGTCTGGTGTTCATGCACCAGGAACACCTGTGCCGGCCGGCCGCGGTTTGACGGGGCTTGCTCCGTCGACCGCCCCGCCATCAGCCGGCACGTCTACGATGACCCGACCCGGCGCGAGGGGAAGTATTAGTACCCTCGCGTCGGAGATGAATATGGACCATGATATGGATTTTACTCCGGACCTACCTGAGGACGACGAACCCGCTGAGACTCCTACAGCCTCGCGAGAAGCTAAAAACCACCGACGAGGGGACCGTGGCCATTCTACAGACGGCCGCGAAGACCACGGCAGCACAGCCGCAGCGGACTTCCAGATTCCGCCACGGAAGAAGCAGGCGCGGCATCAACAGCTCATAGTGGCCAGAGAACTTGATGTAACTAACCGGTATGAGCCCCTAAGAGGGACGGGAGTGTCACTAGACGCCGCAAATGATGATTTAGTTGAGAAACAGCGACAGAGAGACGAACAACAGCGGCGGCAAAACACGCCTGCAGACCCCGGAAATGACCATGACATGGAAGCAGATGCTCCACCAATACCACCTGCAGGACCCAAGAGGATTCCGCCGATAACTTTGAGGTACAAGGAGTCTTACAAGAAGCTGCACACGTGGCTCAAGACGAACTGTAAGGCGACATTTACAGTGCGACAGACGGGCGGAGAGACTTTGAAACTGCTATTAAACACAACTGAAGACTATGTTAACGTCGTGGGAAAGCTTGGGGAAGAAGGGATTCCCATGTACACGACGCCAGCGGTCCGGCCACCTACGATAAAGACGCTGATAAAAGGAATACCAATGACTGTGACACACGCCGAACTTAAAGAAGAGTTAGAAGAGTTGGGATATGTTGCTACAGTGATCGAGAATCACAAGATGCCGGGAACTAATCAACTCACAGGGCACCGCGTTGTGATACTACCGGATACGACCGAACATCGCGGCATCTTTCAACTCACTCGTATCTACGATCTTTCAGTGAAAGTCGAACGACTGAGAAGATCACGCGGACATATACAATGTTACAGATGCCAAGGATTCAATCATGTTGCCCGCTATTGCACCATGCCACCAGTGTGCGTAAAATGCGGCGCGGGACATGACAGCCGTGAATGTACGCGGTCACGAGAAGAGGCGCCGACGTGCGGGCTCTGTGGCGGGGCTCATCCCGCTAATTACCGAACGTGCCCCAAGCACAAGGAGGCAAGTCGACGATTTAGAGGACTACCACCGCTGAAGCCATCTACGCGCCGGCAGCGACCGCCGCCGCCACCGCCGACCGTGGACCAGAGCAGCTGGCCCACGCCGATGCAGCACCGCGCCAACAGGCTGCGCACAGAGCTCACGGCAGCGGAAGTTCTAAAACAGGGCCTCCAGCCGCGCGCGTCATCGTCAATTCCGGCGTCACAGCGCCAAACTGTGCCGCCAGCCTATGGACCACAGCCGGCAAACGCAAGGAGACAGCCGTCACCACCACCGAGGACGGAACAGCCTGATCTGCAGGTACTACTTGCGCAAATCGCATCTACCCTTGCAGAGGTGAGTAGAGCGCTTGTGCAGCTGCCACAAACCATCGCCGCCACCATTGAGGCGACGCTCAGCAGGACGCAAATTGTAACTAAAGACGTGACCATGCAGCATGCCTAGGCTGCCACGACTCGATAATCTACGTATAATGACGTACAACGCGGACAATCTGACTAATGACGTGCTTGAGCTGCGACAGTTTATTACGGACTACAACATAGACATTTGTCTAGTGAACGAGACTTTTCTGAAGCCAGGGATTCGGTCTAACATTCCAAATTATAAGTGTTACAGGACGGACAGATTGACGCACGGCGGCGGCACCGCTATTTTCATTCGCCGTTCAATTAGTCATCATGAAGCGCCTCCACCAATCACGCGCCACATCGAAGCGACAGCTATCATTGTAGACACTCAAAACGGACCAATCACATTCATCTCCGTCTATCGCAGTCCACGTCACATTCTTGACATTGATGACGCAAGAGAATTGTTACGGACGCCTGGTCGACTTTTTATCGCCGGCGATCTGAATTCAAAACATGCCGCCTGGAATTCTCTCGTAACAAATATGAGTGGCCGCCTCCTATTGCAGGCAACGGAAGAAGCAAATGCGTACGTTTGTGGCCCCGACGAGCCGACGTGCTATCCATCACGCGGCCGACCTGACATAATTGACATCTCCATCACTAAAGGCATTCCACATTTCATGACCGCAGAAGTAGTGCATGCATTAAACTCAAATCATCTACCCGTCATTTTCACCCTTCACGTCACACCTGTACAGCACCCAGGCCGCCTAAATCTACGACGCACGAACTGGGACTCATTCCGTGAACATGTCACATTTTCAATAGATGTAATTCAAGACGAAGACGACATCACTGAACAATCGATCACTGCATTCACCGACACCATCACAGAAGCATTGAATCTTTCGACACCGCCACCTAAGCCGCCGCATTTACCGACACCAGGACTGCCGCAACACATTCTCGATTCAATACGACGGCGCAACAGACTATGCAGAGAATGGCGACTAACACGAAATCCGCAGCTCAAGAGACAAATTAACCAGTTACGACGCGAAATTAAGGCAGCACTCATCGACTACAGAAACCAGCAGTGGGCAGCTAAACTACGCGCCTTCACACCCGATCCTATGCATTGGCACATGATAAAATTCTTCACAAATCGCAGGACCACAATACCGCCGCTCCAGACACAAGACAGGACCGCATACAGACCGGAAGACAAGGCCAACATGCTCGCTGACACTTTTGAACAGAACTTTCAACCGCAAAACGACAGAGTTGACCAACAGAGAGTCGAACGAATTGAAAGAGAGGCTGACGAACTACTCCGCACGTATGATGACGACGAAGACGAAGAGGAAAACCAAATAACACCTACCACCGCAAGAGAAGTTCAGGCTGCCATACGGATGCTACCGCCGAACAAGGCCCCCGGCGTTGATGACATACAAGGTCGTGTACTCAAACAACTCCCGTGGACAGCGATCGTACGACTTGCAGCCATCTTCAACTGGATTTTCACCTCATCTACATATCCATCACAGTGGAAACATTCAATAGTAGTCGCCGTACCTAAACCTGGAAAAGACAGACGTCATCCGCAGAACTATAGACCAATCAGCCTGTTACCACACATCAGTAAACTGTTCGAACGCATATTTCTTGCACGACTACAGAACGTCATCACCAGAACAGAAGCTTTACCGCAAGAACAATTTGGATTTCGCAGTGGCCACAGCACAACACAACAAATTCTCCGAGTAGTACATTACATCATTGAAGCATTCAATCGAAAAGAATTTTGTGGTGCAGTCCTTCTTGATGTGACCAAAGCGTTCGACACAGTATGGCATAAAGGACTCATCTGGAAACTTCATCACCTGCACTTTCCGAAACCATTCATTCGCCTACTCGCCTCATACCTGCAAGGACGTACTTTCGCTGTCAGGATGGATGACGCACTATCGACGCCACGACAAATCAACGCCGGGGTACCCCAAGGATCGGTCCTTGGGCCGATCCTCTATTCACTATTCACGACCGACATACCGACGCAACCACGAGTAGAAAAAGCAATCTACGCCGATGACACTGTAATCTACACACGCAGCCGCTGGAGAGAAGTTTTGGTGCCGCGGTTGCAGAGCGCACTGAATTCACTTGAACAATGGGCAGCAAAATGGCGGATAACATTCAACCCGACGAAGACACAGGCGGTGATTTTCACTAGGAAGAAGACAATGCCAGCTCGTCACCTCCGACTTTACAACACGCAGCTGCCGTGGGACACATCAGCACGGTATCTCGGCGTCATTCTCGACAAACGACTAACATGGAAACTACAAATTGACGACGTCAGAGCAAAAATCAACCAACGACTCGGCGCATTGTATCCACTCATCAATGAGACTTCCGACTTATCCATTGAAAACGGCCTCCTGATTTTTAGGATGTACATCAGACCGGTAATGGATTATGCCAGTGAAGTATGGGGATGTGCGGCAAAGACCCACATTCAGAGACTACAGTCACTACAAAACAAAATCCTACGACGAGTTTTTCATGTTCATTCGCAATTTCCACATCGATTTCTACAAGACGCCGCGGACGAAAAAGAAGTACTACAGAGACATAAGGACCAAGCACGAAGATTTTACGACCGTGCACATGACGCAGATAACCCACTCATTAGACAATTGACGGAACCACAACCGGCGAGGGACAAATACAGACGACCGATAGCATTACTCGACCGCTGATGAAGCAAGAAGCCTAAAACATGACCTCTCTCAGCCTGGAAAAACGGGCTCCGCAGTAAAAAGCTCCAAAAAGTAAAAATAAAAAACTCCGCAAAAACAAGAAAGTCACACTCCCGTCCCACAAACACACAAGACACTGCTCAATAAAGATGACCAAATTTTCACACATGTTCCCCAGAAGAAGCAGGCAATGCTAACAAGTAAATCCTGCAATAAAATAGCTGTAAAACTTAGCCATAAGAAAGTGGACGGAGCGCTTGCTACCGCCCAACGTCCGACAGCCTGTGCGGAGCAGCCCCAAACCTGCGCCACAACCGCCCGCGCCTTTCAAACCACCGAGGATGGGGCTACACACAGCCACACCACAGTCGCCAACCAGTCGCCACGGCAGCGCCGCAAACCACGGCCAAACTGCAGCTACCGCGCGCTACAGCCTGGGTCGGCCCGCCGAGAATCGCCGCCCCCGCCCAAATGCCGCCCCCACAGCCCCAGCCGACGACCCGCCACAATGGCCAAACCTTCGGCAAAACTCCCACACCGTCGCCGCGGCAGCCCGGCCAGCGCGGCCGGCGCCACAGCCACACAAGCCGAGGCGTGCGGCGATGACGGCCGTGCAAACGCGCCTCCGCCGCCCCATCGCCTTCCGTCGCCCTCCCGCCGTTTCCCGATCGGCCCGCAGCCGTCGGGCCACATCGCGCGCCGTCCTCCTCCTCTCGCCCGCCAACATTCACAGCCGTTTATCAACAATTGCCCGCCGCAAACGGACGCCGCCTGCGCAACAGGCGCCGCCGCCCCTCGCCGCTTCCGACCCAACCCCTCGACCGAGGCAAACCGCAATCCGAATCTACAGACCAACCCAATCTGCCGTCAGCACACACGACAGCCGACCTTACACGTTACGCGTTACACATTACGTTTACACGTCTAGGTTAGGTTAGGGTTAGGTGGACGTGGGTTAGGTTAAGGGGACTTGGGTTAGGTTAAGCGTCAAACTTAGGTTAAGCATTCAAACACGTCAGGCGTCAGAGGTTAGGTTAGGTTACACGTTAGGTTAAGGGGTCAGTGCTAGGTTAAAAAAAAGCGTTCAAACGTGAGGCGTCAGCCGGACAGCTTACCTTACGTAGACGTTAGGGGCTCACAGGCTGAGCTCACCTCGCCACACCACAGGTTAGGTTCGGTTCGCTCGGCTCAGCGTAAAGCGCCGAGGTCAGGGTTACGTTCGTTCACCTTCGGGCGCCACACTTTCGGTTGAAAGGTCGCGACGGGACGACGTCGGCAGGCACGCCGCAAACGAACAAAAACGTACAGACGACGTCGAAAACCGCCGACAGACGGGGGAGCAGCACGACCACGACCAGATACCGAGCGCGAACGAGACACACGCGAACCACCCCCACCGGCCAAAGGGCACCACACAACAACCCAGAGCACCACGTGTCGACACCAGAGCAACCCGCCGCTCACGCGACATGGCTGGCACCGAAGGGCAACCGCCCGCAACTGCGCTTTCCGCGCCGGCCCGGATGCACGTCGTGCTACAACAACACCACTACCGTACACAGCCGCTGTTCACAACATCACTATCATGCGCGCCCGCGGCTCGCCGCCGTCGCAGTCGCAGCCCCAACGCCAGCACTTTTGCACCACCATTCACACGCACCGCAACACAGCTCGCCGACACAGCCGAACAAAACAAACACCACACAACAACAGCAACAACGCCGCCGCCTCTACTTGTGCCGGCGACCCACCCCGCCGATGGCGCACCTTTCGCCAGCCGGCAATCGACACACACGCACCCACCCACCCCCCGGGGCCCAGTGCAAACAAAAAAAACACACAAAAACAAAAAAACCAAACAAAAACAAAACGACACGGGAAGCGCACACCGCCACTTCGCGCGCACGCCACCAACCAGTCGTCGTCTCAAAATAACAAACACAAAAAAAAAATAAACTAACAACTAGGGCAACACGAAACAAAAAACGCCTCGCACGAACCGCCCACAAAAAGGACAAGCACACGCACAGCCTCTGCTGACGACCACGACGCAGCGGCACGCTGCTCCTGTCCCGCGCCCCGCGCCCCACTCGAGTCACAACTCACGCGACACCGTCAACGACGGGCTCGCTTCCCGCAACCTACCACCTTTCCGCCACGACGCACAGCCCCAGCCCCACCCGACGACGCGCCCGTGGCAACGACTGCACTTTCACCACCGCCTCCCCCTTCCCCCCCAAAACACACACACACACACACACACACACACACACACACACACACACAGCCAGCCAAAAACGCACTCGCGACCCACACATGCACACGCCAACCAGTCAACGTCGACAACCACACGCAAGGCTCGAAACGAAACCGGCGTCCTTCCACGTTGCCATCAAGCTACGCGACACAAGACACAAGGAACCAACACAACAGCCGGCCCCACTAATTCCCCACTCTCACGCCGCAAAAAGCACACCGAAACCGCCAAACGCACGCACATTCCCCTTCGCACTGACACCGACCGGCTCGCTACCACACACCTCTCGGCAGCCGTTTCACGCCAATTCGCCACACCGCCCACACAGTCGACAAGCGCCCGCCCTGTACGGCACACGCAACGACGCAGCGCAGCAAAGGGCGCCCGCAACACATACCTCTCCTCCCCCTCTCTCTCTCTCTCCGCCGCCCGACGCGCCAACCGCCACACCACACCGCCAGCCACTCGCAAATTGTGCACTGCCACCAGCCACACGTCCAACACGCCGCGCCGCCTCCGGCCACCCGCCAGGGGGCGCTCACGTCCGCGACAACAGCGCGGCCCGCCGGGCCGGGCCGGGCCGGGCCGGGCCGGGCCGGGCCGGGCCGGGCCGGGCCGGGCCGAACCGAACCGAGCCGCCGCTGCTCTGCACTCGGCACGGCCACACCCTGCTGCAGACCGGGCTCGTCTCTCTGTACGCGTCTGCCTGCGCATCAACACAACACGACCTTTTTTTTTTCCTCTCTCTACCGCCATCCCTTCTTCTCGCGTTTTACTCGTTGTTGCAGCAGCGGCGCACACCTACACATCCACAGCCCCAGCCGAGCCGAGCCGGCCTCACCTCAGGGCCCGCCGCCAGCGTCTCCTCCTCGGGCACAGGTGCGGTGCTGTGGCCGCCCATCCAACCGCATTGCTGGCCGTCCAGCCGCCAGGCGTTCCCACTGCCGCGAGCCACGCCGCGCACCGACCCTGCTGCAGAAAACGAAGCATAGCCAGAGACCGACCGATACACAAAGCAAGCCGTCGCCTCGCCTCTTGTCCTTCCTGCCTTCCTTCCGCCCCCGCCCTTCTCACACCACCGCCTCTCCACTTTCGCCCCCCCCCTCCTCCTTTTTTTTTTTTTTTTTTTTGTTTTCTTCTTTCTTTCTTTCTTTCTTTCTTTCTTTGGCCCTCTCTCCTTCCCGCCATGGCGGTTACGGCACCGCCTGCAGCGGCAGATTTTGTGCGCCCACACGCCTACTCCTACCACCATTAACCTCGCCCTGCCCTGCCCATCAACGTCGCAGTCGAACCGACGCTTGCCAACACACTGCCGACGTTCCTTTCTCTTTTCGGCCTACGCCCATTACGCGCCGCCGCCACAGCACCTTCCCTTCCCACAACACACCGACGTCATCACACGCACCCAAAACAGGGGCCACGACCGTGTTCCTCGCCCACTCCCGTCCCGCACGGTACGCACATTCCCAACTATTATTACCGCGCACCCTCCCTTTCCAATCTGTGTGTCTCTGTGTCTGTGTCCTGTCCGCGCGTGACGCCTCTCAACATCCGCCGTCCCCCGTCCCCCGTCCCGTTTTCGCCCCCATGCCGTCGTCGCGCCGCCTCCTCCCCGTCCACCGCCGCCCCTGTCCGCCCCGCACCACACCATACACCGCTGCTTGTCCCGGCCGTTGCCACCAAAGGCGCCGACCGCAAACGCGCCACGCCGCAGCCCCCGTGCGTCTCGCGCTCGCTTGCATCTCCGTGCCGACGCTGCCTCTCTTCCCGCTCGCACTCGACCTCGACAACACAGTCTTTGGCTCCGCCACTGCGTGTTCCGGTGGTACGCACGCTGCAACACGTATGTATTCATTACCAGAGCGATGGCGAGGCATGACAGCATCTCTGTCTGACCAGAGAGTTATTTATCGTTGCTAGTCGGCGCTTGGACCGCGCCAGACGACAGTAGTGGCACGCACCGGGTCGCCAGGAACAGTTGTTATATATATTGTAGCGCGAGTCGGGAGAGGTAGTAGTCGGTCGACAGTAGTAGCGGGTGGACGGTTGTACTGAGCGGGCGTCGGCGGCGTGCTCTGCTCGTCTCGCGACTCTGGTCACGGTTCGGGACGATGTATAGTATATTGTGTTATAATCAAAAGGTGGTGTGAAGCTGCATTTTGCGCAAATCTGATAACGTATGTTCATTGTACTTATTTTGTTCAACGACAAAAAGCCCCACTATTACTTTTTTCTAAAGTAACTTTTGTCTTTTAACGAAAAACATTCACTTTTTAAAGACTACTTCCTATGGCATTTCCCTCCAAGGAGTGCAATTAATTACCAGCCAGCACTCATTCATTGCACACAGCTGTGTAAGGGGTATCTACAATTGAGGAGCGGATACAAATGCAATTTTTTGTTTTGTTTTTTTTTTTTTTTGTGCGTTGTAACCTCCCCGCAAAATTTAAAATAATGGACAATGTTATTTACGGATGCTAATGGACATTGCGCTAATTGTAACCTCGCCCACAATGAGAGGTATTGAAAATGGCAACAAAAATGTTAAATTCGCAATCTGACTCAAATATAAATTCTTCACAACATTTAAAAGTCCGTTCAGTGACAAGAAACTTCAATTAAACCGAAATATCGGTCTTTGGCCCTGTGCAAAACAATCAGAATTAAAGTCTTACCTCAGAATAAATGGATGTCACATTTCTGCTCTTGTTTGTTGCGCAGCGCTTGGAGGAACTGCATTGCAAATAATAATATTCTCTTTTTTTTTGTGATTTTAGTGAAATTTTTCTTCAAAGAAGTGGAATGAAATGTGAAGTGCAACGAACTCTTCAGTTCAATAAAAAATTAAATGTTTGAAAAATGCTTTTGAAATAAAAATTATTATTGGGGAACTTGTTGGAGAATAATTACAATAAATAAAATTGTTCATTATCTAATGATTATATTAATTCACAGTATACCTTATTCACCATCTTGACCAGTGTTGCCGACCGCCTACATCACACAACCGCACTCGGCTGCTACTACTGACCGACCGCTCTGCATGACGACTATTAGCGTACTGCACGCGACGACTACTGACAGAGTACAGCCCTCAACTAGACAGACCTACAGACTCGCAACGACCGACCGAGTGACTGACTGACTGACTGACTGACTGAGAACCGCTCGCAACACTCGCGCGGTCCAGCGCAAACTCTCTGGTCACAGATGCTACAATGTCTCGCCATCGCTGCTATGTTACATACGTGTTTCAGTGTCTTTTTCATTGGGGTGACGATCTTTGGCTCTTTTTATTCTGAATACAGGGCCAAAGGTCAACGCTGCTGCCCTTATACAATTTATCAGGTTTCATTATGTCTGTTGCAATGTTACATACGGTTCATTCTTTCATTAATATTATCGTTGGGTTTGTTTTGTAGGGACGTTAACATTCTGGCACATTTCTATTATCATCGGACTCTCTGCTATTTGTGCAGGGAGGTTATACCTGGGTCCATTTCCATTTCCATTTACATTCTAATATTGATAGACTTTTTGTTTTCTTTTTTGTTTCTTGTTGTTTTTCCTTCTTTTTTTTGTTGTTTTTTTTTTTGTTTGTTTTGTTTTTCCCGCTCTCACCACCACCGCCGCATCACGCCTCCCGTTTTCTTGGTTTCTTTTCTGTTCTTCAACTGCTTCAACATCACCGCGCCCCATTTCCACACCACAGCCATCAGCCTCCAAGACGGGCAGGCGCAGTGTGCCATTTCCGGCGCACAAGCACACCCGTACGGTACTCTCCTCGCCCCCACGCCACCAACAACACAGCGACCACGCGGCTGTCAGGCACGGCACGGCACGGCACGGCACCGGCGAAATGCGCCGCCCCCGCCCCTCCGCGCATCCGTCCGTCTCGCCACGTTCACTGACAGCCGCGTCTGCGGCTACACCACGACAACCACAACACAACACCGCTCCCCTCCCTGGCAACTCATTGTTTTTCTCCTCCTCTTTTGCACAAACCACAACGCCGAGCACAGGCGCAAGCCACCCACACCGCGCCCCTCCCCGTCCCGCCTTTCTTTGGCCGCCGCTCCTCGTTTGCCCCCTCCCATCTCCCGAAATGCCATGCCAGCAGCGTTACGCATGCCCCTCCCCTGTCCACACAACACTACCGCCAAACGAACAGCCTTCCGGGCCACATGCAGGGCACGCCCACCTCCAAACACTGCCAATTCACGGACGCACACACACACACACACACACACACACACACACACTTTCTCGACACCTTTCTGTACGGAGGGTGCGTCATCTCGACCGTGACAGAGTGACGCCAACTATCGACGATCCATTTCCCCCCACTGGTGAAACATGTCCACTAACACCTACATACATCATTCAAGTACACAGACAATAGCATACACACAATGGGAGGGCACACGAACATGGACGGCACGGCACTGTCATACACTCTTCCTCACAACCATATCAACAAACGTTACGTACATCCGGGAAAGCGAAAGCGAAAGCGAAAGCAAAAGCAAAAGCAAAGCCCAATGCAGCCGTCAAAGGTAACGTTCACCACGGCAGACACTTGCAGCCGCGCCGCCGTTAAACGCATTTCAGTGCGGCTCCAATACGCCTCCGACACGGGAACGTTCCGTTGCTCTACGAATGCGTTTCTCCCCTTTTTCCCTTCCTCTCTCTTTTGCCCCCCCTCCTTGCACTCTTGCCTCATTCCTCACGTTCTGCCCAGACATTCGACCGATCAAAGTCAACCTTTCGTCACCGTTCTCAGCGCGACGGTGTACAACAGTATGACGGGTGTGCCCAAGACTTCGGTTCAGTTGCGTGACGCCGGTCTATCGCGCCGATCGACAGTTACTCAGGGGGCGACGGATCGGACCACGTCACCGACACACAAAACACTTTCAAACAAACACATACATACCGGATGGACACAGACAAACACGTGTACAGACATTCGCCAAACAAACGACGACCGCCGCCGCCGCCGCCGCCGCCGCCGCCGCCGTCTAGCGTCGCGCTTACTGTACTGCACTGGACACGCGTGCATCTTGAATGACGACATCGGTGTGCGTGCGTCGTACGCAATCAGTCAGACACGGCTATCAAAAATCAGAGTCGAATGGTACATCATCGTGCGTGTCGCCGTACACGTACAGTACAATACAACAACAATGCGTCTTAATGGCACGTTCAATTTCAACGTCACTCACACACCTCCACGCTGCAGTTACGTCGCACCATTGTCAAACTCGGCGTACAGCAAAGGGAATAGTGGGCGGCAAAAAAAAACCAAACAAAAACATTTCACATTTCACCCTCGCCATGTATGATGTGCAAAAAACAAACCCGCAAACGGCCGTCGTTACGGTGACACAAAAGTCGCCGATCGCACTGTCCCCCCTCGCAGACAGGTAACACACACACACCACCACCAATGGGTCAAAACCACTCCAACGAGGCGTGCCACCATTCCACGCCACGGCGACCAACCTCGTGGCCGTCCCCCGCAACACGCTTTGACGCGCCCCCCCCCCCCACCCACAATCAAAATGCACACATACATCACAGCCGTCCACACAAACAACAACAACAACAATTCCGCCCTTCCCGCAAAAGGCAAGTTGGTGGCCCTGAAAAGGGCCGTTTTGCCGCTCTCGCAACGGAGGAGCCTTCTCCATCCTTCCTTCCACTCCAGAGCCACCTCCTTACTTGGAGCTCGTGTACTTGGTCACCGCCTTCGTGCCCTCGCTCACGGCGTGCTTGGCCAGCTCGCCAGGCAGCAACAGCCGCACAGCGGTCTGGATCTCGCGGGACGTGATGGTCGAGCGCTTGTTGTAGTGCGCCAGGCGAGAAGCCTCGGCCGCAATGCGCTCGAAAATGTCGTTCACGAAGCTGTTCATGATGCTCATCGCCTTCGACGAGATGCCCGTGTCAGGGTGCACCTGCTTCAGCACCTTGTAGATGTAGATGGCATAGCTCTCCTTCCTCTTGCGCTTCTTCTTCTTGTCGCCCTTCGAAATGTTCTTCTGCGCCTTGCCAGCCTTCTTGGCGGCCTTCCCGCTAGTCTTGGGCGGCATCTCGAACGAACGTACGGCAGCAGCAACACCAGTAGCAAGCGCTCCGCTCTAGTCAGCGTCTCCCCACACAGTGGCACCCGCCGCCAGCCGCCGCCGCACCTTTACCAGCTCGCCCTGTTGCGGCCGCCGACCAATGGGGCGCGCGCGCAACCGGCCGCCGCACCCGAGCCCATAAAGCACCCCCACCCCGGCTGCGCCGGCACGCGCACTCCGCTGCTGGACTCGCTACGGCTCGCATCGTTACGTCGCCCGCGCACGCCTTTGTTCGTTCCAACCACAAGATATGGCAGGACGCAAGGGGAACAAGCTAGCAGCCGCGCTGGAACATCTCATCAGTGCTTTGGGGAGTTCCCGCGGCCGCAGGCGACCACAGACCACAGAAGCCGAAGCACAAGCGGCGTTCACTGCAACACGTGCAGTGCTACAGGTGCCAGCAGTTGGGGCACGTGGCGGGTGTCTGCCGAAACGCAGCCGCGTGTTTGAAATGCGCGGCGGCACACGACACCCGTAACTGCCCCAAACCACGTGGAGCCGCCAACACATGCGCGAATTGCGGCGGACCTCACGCCGCCAACTCGCGCAGCTGCAGCTACCGCCGGCAGCACACCACAGCAAGCCCTGCGGTGCCTGCCGCCAAGTCGGCCGCACTGCCTCCCCGCTCCGGCGAGGGGCGCCCGTCGTGCCGCGTTGAAGCGGCAACCGACCAAGCGCTGGCCGACCTGCAAGCAGCCATCGCGGCCGAAAGGGCCGCAACGAAGGACGAGCTCGTGGCCGTCCACCGGCAGCTTCAACAGCTGCGGGAGGAGCTGCGGCTTCTCAAGAAGTCGCCGCCTGTGCCAGCTCCCCCCGCCCCTGTGAGGCACCCATTGCGGGTGGATGCCGCCACTCAGACGTCCACCGACCCGCCTCCTGCAGCAATGCAGGCGGCGTGTCGCATGGAAGTGGACGTCGGGACGCCTGCACCGTCTCCCCGCCTGGAGACAGAGGCAGAAGAAGAGCCATCCGACAACGACTTGCCGACCGCTTCTTCGCAAGATGAAGAAGAGGCGGAAACCGAAGGACTGCCCCTCCCGCTCCCCGACGAGCGGAGTGTGCAGCCCTTCCTGAAGAAGATCGTGGCGTCGCTGAAGGACGGGACGTACCCTCACGGGGACAATCCGTACCCCTTCACGCCGGCGCCCGCGAAGCCACCTCTTCCGCACGTACCGTGCGACCTTCGCCACTCGCGTGGCATGTTGCACGAAGCGATAACACGGAAGGAACTCAAACTGCTGAACAGCCACCCCATCTTCACCCCTTCGGACTGGGACCACATCACTGAGGCCACAGCGAAGTGGGTGCGGGAAGAGTTTCGCTCCGGCAGGCGTCAGCCTGCCCCAGAAGACCAAGCAGCAGCCGACTACTTCGCTAGACTAAACTCAGCGAGGTAGCCAGAGGCCAATTCCACCGAGAGGCCACAAAGATGACAACAGCGCTGATAAAGGAGGAACAGCAGCCACGCTGCTTAGCCTCCCCCATCTCCAGACAGATGATGTCTGTGATTTTGAGTGAGTGAGTGAGTGAGTGAGTGCGCCGGCACGCACTCCGCTGCTCGACTCGCTGCCGCTCGCACCGGTCGTTTTCGTTTCCGTTTCGTGTGCACCGTCGCTAGCCCATCGCCATGTCCGGACGCGGAAAGGGAGGCAAAGTCAAGGGCAAGTCAAAGTCCCGCTCAAGCAGGGCTGGGCTCCAGTTCCCGGTCGGCAGAATCCACCGCCTCCTGCGCAAGGGAAACTACGCAGAGCGCGTCGGCGCCGGGGCGCCCGTCTACCTCGCCGCCGTCATGGAGTACCTCGCGGCTGAGGTGCTCGAGCTGGCCGGAAACGCGGCCCGCGACAACAAGAAGACGCGCATCATCCCGCGCCACCTGCAGCTTGCCATCCGCAACGACGAGGAGCTCAACAAGCTCCTGTCGGGCGTCACCATCGCACAGGGTGGTGTCCTGCCCAACATCCAGGCCGTCCTGCTGCCAAAGAAGACCGAGAAGAAGGCCTAAAGGAGGCCAAGGCAATCGCAGCGCCGCGTGCTCCCCTGCACGCAACGCGCTTTGCCGGCTCGGCTCGGCCCGGCCCACAACAATCGGCCCTTTTCAGGGCCACCACACAAACCTACGTCCAAAGCAAAATTTCAGTCGTCCTCGCCGCACCTTGTTTTGTTTTAACTTTGCACTTTCACAGCACAGCCGCCGCCGGCGCACGTCCGCCATCTTGTCGTCCACACAGCCCGTGTGGCCCAACAAACACACACACACACATTCATTCATTTTGCACGGTCGCAGTCGCCTTCCAAACGACAACGGCAGCAATAATGACCATTGTTACAGGGAGGCGTGTCGACACACCGCCCTCCACTCCCGCGCGCAACGGCCGTCGACACGAACGAAACAGCTGATCCGGCCGCCTGTGCCCACACGCCTTGCCTCGGAAACCCCAACGCCGCCGCAAACACACAGAGCCAAACCACGCAAGCAAATAATCACCGCCTCTCGCACAACAACACACAGCCCGCCATCTCCGTCGCGATCGATACAACGACACACAATAACAAACACAAACGAAGCAGCTCCCACACACAGCCAGCCACATGACACGTTTCCTTTCCTTCTCCCCTCCCAGTCACATCACGTCGCTCAAACGGAAAGAAAGAAACAAACAAACAAACAACACAGACTCTTTCGCACTTTTCAACTTCCGAACAGTGTGGTGGCCCTGAAAAGGGCCGTTTCCTAGTCTCTCCCACCCACAAGCACGGCCGCGGGAAGGCCAGCGCCCGCTGCGACGCAGCCTAACCGCCGAAACCGTACAGGGTGCGCCCCTGCCTCTTCAGGGCGTACACCACGTCCATGGCCGTCACAGTCTTGCGCTTGGCGTGCTCAGTGTACGTCACCGCGTCGCGGATCACGTTCTCCAGGAACACCTTCAGCACCCCGCGGGTCTCCTCGTAGATCAGACCAGAGATGCGCTTCACGCCGCCCCTGCGAGCCAGGCGGCGGATGGCGGGCTTCGTGATGCCCTGGATGTTGTCGCGCAACACCTTGCGGTGCCGCTTGGCGCCACCCTTGCCGAGCCCCTTTCCTCCCTTGCCGCGGCCTGTCATCCTTCCTTCCTCGGGCAAAGCAAAACGTGCACAAACAGCAGCTGCAGCGGCTGGCGAGTCGGCTACGGTCTGCGCCCAGCGCGCCCGCCGCCCCCCTATATAGACTCTGGCCCGCCCTCCCCCCACCACGCGCAACCGAGGGCATATAAGCGCAGCACGGAGGCGCGCGGGCCCGTTGTCAAGGCAGCACCGGACGCCGCGCCGCACCTAACCTCCACGCACGCCGCTCCGCTACCGCTATGGCCCGCACAAAGCAAACGGCCCGCAAGTCCACCGGCGGAAAGGCGCCGCGCAAACAGCTCGCCACCAAGGCGGCGAGGAAGAGCGCGCCCGCCACCGGAGGCGTCAAGAAGCCCCACCGCTACAGGCCGGGCACCGTCGCCCTGCGAGAAATCAGGCGCTACCAGAAGAGCACAGAGCTGCTCATCCGCAAGCTGCCATTCCAGCGCCTAGTGCGCGAGATCGCCCAGGACTTCAAGACCGACCTGCGCTTCCAGAGCTCCGCAGTCATGGCCCTGCAGGAGGCCAGCGAGGCCTACCTCGTCGGCCTCTTCGAAGACACCAACCTGTGCGCAATCCACGCCAAGCGCGTCACCATCATGCCCAAGGACATCCAGCTCGCGCGCCGCATCCGCGGCGAGCGCGCCTAAACCGCGCCGCGGCACCGCACCGCACAAACAAAAACGGCCCTTTTCAGGGCCACTAACATCTCTCCGTCGCGAGCAAACTTTGTCGGTCGCCTGCCTCTCGCCCCGCAACCCAAAAACAACAACCACCACTTCCCGTCCGTCCGCCACACCCGCTCACTCTGCCTGCCTGCTTAGCAGCGCGCAACAATCACACATCATCCCTCCCCGGCGCTCAAAGCGCACAATACCCAACGGCCGACGTCACACCGCACGGGTGGCTGGCCGGCCGGCCGCCGCTTTCGTTTCGAAAACACAAAAACAAACCCGCACTCCACTCCGACGGCCAACGGCCAGGCAGGCGCGCTCGCTCGCTCTACACGCCACCGAAATCCCCGCCGACTCCTTCCACATCTCAACGTGCCCCCCGTTGCAAAACATAACACACACACACACACACACACACACACACACACACACAAAGGAACAAAACAACAAAGACCAGACACGACTAGACAAGACAGACATCCGAGAAGAACGAACGCAGGCAAGCCAACCAACGTATTCAAACAAAACAACGTGACAGAAAACCAACCGTCGGCCGCCGCCACAAACACGGCGACAATCAACAACAACACCGCTTACCGCTACCGCCGCCCACACCCGCCACCGACCCCCGCAATCCAACCACCACGGCACGCAAACAGCATCCCCACGGGCATACAGAAACGCCAGACAGACAGACAGACAGACACCCACACCAAACGCAACACGACAATCAAAACCTTCCCCGACGTGCTTTGATGGCCCTGAGAAGGGCCGTTTTGGGCCGCGCGTCTCTTGCGCGCCACTAGACGACGACGGGGGGTGGGGACGACGGAGTCAAGCGCCAAACCCTTCCTTTCTCCCATCTCTTTCTCCTCTACTCTACTTCTTCTTCTTGGGCGAAGCCTTCGCCTTAGACGGCGTCGTCGCCTTCTTCGGGCGCGGCGCCTTCGGCTTCTTCGTCGGAACCTTGGCGGCCTTCTTCGCCTTCGACGGCGACTTGGCCTTGGCCGGCTTGGCCGCAGCCGCCTTCTTCGCACCCGCGGGAGCGGCCGACGCCGCAGACGCCTTCTTGGCGGCGCCCGCCTTCCGACCGGTCGCCGCCTTCACGCCACCAGCCTTCTTTGCGCCGGCCGCACGGGCGCCCTTCTTCTCCTTGCTGGCCGGAGCGGCGCGCTTCTTCTTGGCACCGCCAGCACGAGCCTTGCCGCCCTCGGCCGCCCCCCCGCCGCCGGCGCCGGCAAGCTTGAACGAGCCGGACGCGCCCTTCCCCTTCGTCTGCACCAGCTCGCCCGCCACGACGGCCGACTTGAGGTACTTCTTGATAAACGGCGCCAGCTTCTCCGCGTCCAGCTTGTAGTGCGCGGCAATGTACTTCTTGATCGCCTGCAGCGACGACCCGCCGCGCTCCTTCAGACTCTTGATGGCGGCCGTCACCATCTCAGAGGTGCGCGGGTGCGCAGGCTTGGCGCGCGGCTTCTTCGCAGACGACGCAGACTTGGCCTTCTTCGTAGTGCCGGTGGCGGCGGGTGCCGCAGCAGTCTCGTTCGTAGCCGCCTGATCTGCCATTTCGACGACGCGCGTAACACACAGCGAGAGCGAGAGCGAGAGCGAGCGGGACGGCAGGCAGGCACGCAAGCACAGCACAGCAGCAGAGCAGAGAATCACAAGGCCCAGCCAGTGTCGCGGGCGGGCGCGGACGGCCGAGAGAGCGGCCGCCACTCTGCGCGCCGCCGCGCCGCGCCTCCCGCGCTTGCTACCGCCCAACGTCCGACAGCCTGTGCGGAGCAGCCCCAAACCTGCGCCACAACCGCCCGCGCCTTTCAAACCACCGAGGATGGGGCTACACACAGCCACACCACAGTCGCCAACCAGTCGCCACGGCAGCGCCGCAAACCACGGCCAAACTGCAGCTACCGCGCGCTACAGCCTGGGTCGGCCCGCCGAGAATCGCCGCCCCCGCCCAAATGCCGCCCCCACAGCCCCAGCCGACGACCCGCCACAATGGCCAAACCTTCGGCAAAACTCCCACACCGTCGCCGCGGCAGCCCGGCCAGCGCGGCCGGCGCCACAGCCACACAAGCCGAGGCGTGCGGCGATGACGGCCGTGCAAACGCGCCTCCGCCGCCCCATCGCCTTCCGTCGCCCTCCCGCCGTTTCCCGATCGGCCCGCAGCCGTCGGGCCACATCGCGCGCCGTCCTCCTCCTCTCGCCCGCCAACATTCACAGCCGTTTATCAACAATTGCCCGCCGCAAACGGACGCCGCCTGCGCAACAGGCGCCGCCGCCCCTCGCCGCTTCCGACCCAACCCCTCGACCGAGGCAAACCGCAATCCGAATCTACAGACCAACCCAATCTGCCGTCAGCACACACGACAGCCGACCTTACACGTTACGCGTTACACATTACGTTTACACGTCTAGGTTAGGTTAGGGTTAGGTGGACGTGGGTTAGGTTAAGGGGACTTGGGTTAGGTTAAGCGTCAAACTTAGGTTAAGCATTCAAACACGTCAGGCGTCAGAGGTTAGGTTAGGTTACACGTTAGGTTAAGGGGTCAGTGCTAGGTTAAAAAAAAGCGTTCAAACGTGAGGCGTCAGCCGGACAGCTTACCTTACGTAGACGTTAGGGGCTCACAGGCTGAGCTCACCTCGCCACACCACAGGTTAGGTTCGGTTCGCTCGGCTCAGCGTAAAGCGCCGAGGTCAGGGTTACGTTCGTTCACCTTCGGGCGCCACACTTTCGGTTGAAAGGTCGCGACGGGACGACGTCGGCAGGCACGCCGCAAACGAACAAAAACGTACAGACGACGTCGAAAACCGCCGACAGACGGGGGAGCAGCACGACCACGACCAGATACCGAGCGCGAACGAGACACACGCGAACCACCCCCACCGGCCAAAGGGCACCACACAACAACCCAGAGCACCACGTGTCGACACCAGAGCAACCCGCCGCTCACGCGACATGGCTGGCACCGAAGGGCAACCGCCCGCAACTGCGCTTTCCGCGCCGGCCCGGATGCACGTCGTGCTACAACAACACCACTACCGTACACAGCCGCTGTTCACAACATCACTATCATGCGCGCCCGCGGCTCGCCGCCGTCGCAGTCGCAGCCCCAACGCCAGCACTTTTGCACCACCATTCACACGCACCGCAACACAGCTCGCCGACACAGCCGAACAAAACAAACACCACACAACAACAGCAACAACGCCGCCGCCTCTACTTGTGCCGGCGACCCACCCCGCCGATGGCGCACCTTTCGCCAGCCGGCAATCGACACACACGCACCCACCCACCCCCCGGGGCCCAGTGCAAACAAAAAAAACACACAAAAACAAAAAAACCAAACAAAAACAAAACGACACGGGAAGCGCACACCGCCACTTCGCGCGCACGCCACCAACCAGTCGTCGTCTCAAAATAACAAACACAAAAAAAAAATAAACTAACAACTAGGGCAACACGAAACAAAAAACGCCTCGCACGAACCGCCCACAAAAAGGACAAGCACACGCACAGCCTCTGCTGACGACCACGACGCAGCGGCACGCTGCTCCTGTCCCGCGCCCCGCGCCCCACTCGAGTCACAACTCACGCGACACCGTCAACGACGGGCTCGCTTCCCGCAACCTACCACCTTTCCGCCACGACGCACAGCCCCAGCCCCACCCGACGACGCGCCCGTGGCAACGACTGCACTTTCACCACCGCCTCCCCCTTCCCCCCCAAAACACACACACACACACACACACACACACACACACACACACACACACACACAGCCAGCCAAAAACGCACTCGCGACCCACACATGCACACGCCAACCAGTCAACGTCGACAACCACACGCAAGGCTCGAAACGAAACCGGCGTCCTTCCACGTTGCCATCAAGCTACGCGACACAAGACACAAGGAACCAACACAACAGCCGGCCCCACTAATTCCCCACTCTCACGCCGCAAAAAGCACACCGAAACCGCCAAACGCACGCACATTCCCCTTCGCACTGACACCGACCGGCTCGCTACCACACACCTCTCGGCAGCCGTTTCACGCCAATTCGCCACACCGCCCACACAGTCGACAAGCGCCCGCCCTGTACGGCACACGCAACGACGCAGCGCAGCAAAGGGCGCCCGCAACACATACCTCTCCTCCCCCTCTCTCTCTCTCTCCGCCGCCCGACGCGCCAACCGCCACACCACACCGCCAGCCACTCGCAAATTGTGCACTGCCACCAGCCACACGTCCAACACGCCGCGCCGCCTCCGGCCACCCGCCAGGGGGCGCTCACGTCCGCGACAACAGCGCGGCCCGCCGGGCCGGGCCGGGCCGGGCCGGGCCGGGCCGGGCCGGGCCGGGCCGGGCCGGGCCGAACCGAACCGAGCCGCCGCTGCTCTGCACTCGGCACGGCCACACCCTGCTGCAGACCGGGCTCGTCTCTCTGTACGCGTCTGCCTGCGCATCAACACAACACGACCTTTTTTTTTTCCTCTCTCTACCGCCATCCCTTCTTCTCGCGTTTTACTCGTTGTTGCAGCAGCGGCGCACACCTACACATCCACAGCCCCAGCCGAGCCGAGCCGGCCTCACCTCAGGGCCCGCCGCCAGCGTCTCCTCCTCGGGCACAGGTGCGGTGCTGTGGCCGCCCATCCAACCGCATTGCTGGCCGTCCAGCCGCCAGGCGTTCCCACTGCCGCGAGCCACGCCGCGCACCGACCCTGCTGCAGAAAACGAAGCATAGCCAGAGACCGACCGATACACAAAGCAAGCCGTCGCCTCGCCTCTTGTCCTTCCTGCCTTCCTTCCGCCCCCGCCCTTCTCACACCACCGCCTCTCCACTTTCGCCCCCCCCCTCCTCCTTTTTTTTTTTTTTTTTTTTGTTTTCTTCTTTCTTTCTTTCTTTCTTTCTTTCTTTGGCCCTCTCTCCTTCCCGCCATGGCGGTTACGGCACCGCCTGCAGCGGCAGATTTTGTGCGCCCACACGCCTACTCCTACCACCATTAACCTCGCCCTGCCCTGCCCATCAACGTCGCAGTCGAACCGACGCTTGCCAACACACTGCCGACGTTCCTTTCTCTTTTCGGCCTACGCCCATTACGCGCCGCCGCCACAGCACCTTCCCTTCCCACAACACACCGACGTCATCACACGCACCCAAAACAGGGGCCACGACCGTGTTCCTCGCCCACTCCCGTCCCGCACGGTACGCACATTCCCAACTATTATTACCGCGCACCCTCCCTTTCCAATCTGTGTGTCTCTGTGTCTGTGTCCTGTCCGCGCGTGACGCCTCTCAACATCCGCCGTCCCCCGTCCCCCGTCCCGTTTTCGCCCCCATGCCGTCGTCGCGCCGCCTCCTCCCCGTCCACCGCCGCCCCTGTCCGCCCCGCACCACACCATACACCGCTGCTTGTCCCGGCCGTTGCCACCAAAGGCGCCGACCGCAAACGCGCCACGCCGCAGCCCCCGTGCGTCTCGCGCTCGCTTGCATCTCCGTGCCGACGCTGCCTCTCTTCCCGCTCGCACTCGACCTCGACAACACAGTCTTTGGCTCCGCCACTGCGTGTTCCGGTGGTACGCACGCTGCAACACGTATGTATTCATTACCAGAGCGATGGCGAGGCATGACAGCATCTCTGTCTGACCAGAGAGTTATTTATCGTTGCTAGTCGGCGCTTGGACCGCGCCAGACGACAGTAGTGGCACGCACCGGGTCGCCAGGAACAGTTGTTATATATATTGTAGCGCGAGTCGGGAGAGGTAGTAGTCGGTCGACAGTAGTAGCGGGTGGACGGTTGTACTGAGCGGGCGTCGGCGGCGTGCTCTGCTCGTCTCGCGACTCTGGTCACGGTTCGGGACGATGTATAGTATATTGTGTTATAATCAAAAGGTGGTGTGAAGCTGCATTTTGCGCAAATCTGATAACGTATGTTCATTGTACTTATTTTGTTCAACGACAAAAAGCCCCACTATTACTTTTTTCTAAAGTAACTTTTGTCTTTTAACGAAAAACATTCACTTTTTAAAGACTACTTCCTATGGCATTTCCCTCCAAGGAGTGCAATTAATTACCAGCCAGCACTCATTCATTGCACACAGCTGTGTAAGGGGTATCTACAATTGAGGAGCGGATACAAATGCAATTTTTTGTTTTGTTTTTTTTTTTTTTGTGCGTTGTAACCTCCCCGCAAAATTTAAAATAATGGACAATGTTATTTACGGATGCTAATGGACATTGCGCTAATTGTAACCTCGCCCACAATGAGAGGTATTGAAAATGGCAACAAAAATGTTAAATTCGCAATCTGACTCAAATATAAATTCTTCACAACATTTAAAAGTCCGTTCAGTGACAAGAAACTTCAATTAAACCGAAATATCGGTCTTTGGCCCTGTGCAAAACAATCAGAATTAAAGTCTTACCTCAGAATAAATGGATGTCACATTTCTGCTCTTGTTTGTTGCGCAGCGCTTGGAGGAACTGCATTGCAAATAATAATATTCTCTTTTTTTTTTGTGATTTTAGTGAAATTTTTCTTCAAAGAAGTGGAATGAAATGTGAAGTGCAACGAACTCTTCAGTTCAATAAAAAATTAAATGTTTGAAAAATGCTTTTGAAATAAAAATTATTATTGGGGAACTTGTTGGAGAATAATTACAATAAATAAAATTGTTCATTATCTAATGATTATATTAATTCACAGTATACCTTATTCACCATCTTGACCAGTGTTGCCGACCGCCTACATCACACAACCGCACTCGGCTGCTACTACTGACCGACCGCTCTGCATGACGACTATTAGCGTACTGCACGCGACGACTACTGACAGAGTACAGCCCTCAACTAGACAGACCTACAGACTCGCAACGACCGACCGACTGACTGACTGACTGACTGACTGACTGAGAACCGCTCGCAACACTCGCGCGGTCCAGCGCAAACTCTCTGGTCACAGATGCTACAATGTCTCGCCATCGCTGCTATGTTACATACGTGTTTCAGTGTCTTTTTCATTGGGGTGACGATCTTTGGCTCTTTTTATTCTGAATACAGGGCCAAAGGTCAACGCTGCTGCCCTTATACAATTTATCAGGTTTCATTATGTCTGTTGCAATGTTACATACGGTTCATTCTTTCATTAATATTATCGTTGGGTTTGTTTTGTAGGGACGTTAACATTCTGGCACATTTCTATTATCATCGGACTCTCTGCTATTTGTGCAGGGAGGTTATACCTGGGTCCATTTCCATTTCCATTTACATTCTAATATTGATAGACTTTTTGTTTTCTTTTTTGTTTCTTGTTGTTTTTCCTTCTTTTTTTTGTTGTTTTTTTTTTGTTTGTTTTGTTTTTCCCGCTCTCACCACCACCGCCGCATCACGCCTCCCGTTTTCTTGGTTTCTTTTCTGTTCTTCAACTGCTTCAACATCACCGCGCCCCATTTCCACACCACAGCCATCAGCCTCCAAGACGGGCAGGCGCAGTGTGCCATTTCCGGCGCACAAGCACACCCGTACGGTACTCTCCTCGCCCCCACGCCACCAACAACACAGCGACCACGCGGCTGTCAGGCACGGCACGGCACGGCACGGCACCGGCGAAATGCGCCGCCCCCGCCCCTCCGCGCATCCGTCCGTCTCGCCACGTTCACTGACAGCCGCGTCTGCGGCTACACCACGACAACCACAACACAACACCGCTCCCCTCCCTGGCAACTCATTGTTTTTCTCCTCCTCTTTTGCACAAACCACAACGCCGAGCACAGGCGCAAGCCACCCACACCGCGCCCCTCCCCGTCCCGCCTTTCTTTGGCCGCCGCTCCTCGTTTGCCCCCTCCCATCTCCCGAAATGCCATGCCAGCAGCGTTACGCATGCCCCTCCCCTGTCCACACAACACTACCGCCAAACGAACAGCCTTCCGGGCCACATGCAGGGCACGCCCACCTCCAAACACTGCCAATTCACGGACGCACACACACACACACACACACACACACACACACACTTTCTCGACACCTTTCTGTACGGAGGGTGCGTCATCTCGACCGTGACAGAGTGACGCCAACTATCGACGATCCATTTCCCCCCACTGGTGAAACATGTCCACTAACACCTACATACATCATTCAAGTACACAGACAATAGCATACACACAATGGGAGGGCACACGAACATGGACGGCACGGCACTGTCATACACTCTTCCTCACAACCATATCAACAAACGTTACGTACATCCGGGAAAGCGAAAGCGAAAGCGAAAGCAAAAGCAAAAGCAAAGCCCAATGCAGCCGTCAAAGGTAACGTTCACCACGGCAGACACTTGCAGCCGCGCCGCCGTTAAACGCATTTCAGTGCGGCTCCAATACGCCTCCGACACGGGAACGTTCCGTTGCTCTACGAATGCGTTTCTCCCCTTTTTCCCTTCCTCTCTCTTTTGCCCCCCCTCCTTGCACTCTTGCCTCATTCCTCACGTTCTGCCCAGACATTCGACCGATCAAAGTCAACCTTTCGTCACCGTTCTCAGCGCGACGGTGTACAACAGTATGACGGGTGTGCCCAAGACTTCGGTTCAGTTGCGTGACGCCGGTCTATCGCGCCGATCGACAGTTACTCAGGGGGCGACGGATCGGACCACGTCACCGACACACAAAACACTTTCAAACAAACACATACATACCGGATGGACACAGACAAACACGTGTACAGACATTCGCCAAACAAACGACGACCGCCGCCGCCGCCGCCGCCGCCGCCGCCGCCGTCTAGCGTCGCGCTTACTGTACTGCACTGGACACGCGTGCATCTTGAATGACGACATCGGTGTGCGTGCGTCGTACGCAATCAGTCAGACACGGCTATCAAAAATCAGAGTCGAATGGTACATCATCGTGCGTGTCGCCGTACACGTACAGTACAATACAACAACAATGCGTCTTAATGGCACGTTCAATTTCAACGTCACTCACACACCTCCACGCTGCAGTTACGTCGCACCATTGTCAAACTCGGCGTACAGCAAAGGGAATAGTGGGCGGCAAAAAAAAACCAAACAAAAACATTTCACATTTCACCCTCGCCATGTATGATGTGCAAAAAACAAACCCGCAAACGGCCGTCGTTACGGTGACACAAAAGTCGCCGATCGCACTGTCCCCCCTCGCAGACAGGTAACACACACACACCACCACCAATGGGTCAAAACCACTCCAACGAGGCGTGCCACCATTCCACGCCACGGCGACCAACCTCGTGGCCGTCCCCCGCAACACGCTTTGACGCGCCCCCCCCCCCCCCCCCCACCCACAATCAAAATGCACACATACATCACAGCCGTCCACACAAACAACAACAACAACAATTCCGCCCTTCCCGCAAAAGGCAAGTTGGTGGCCCTGAAAAGGGCCGTTTTGCCGCTCTCGCAACGGAGGAGCCTTCTCCATCCTTCCTTCCACTCCAGAGCCACCTCCTTACTTGGAGCTCGTGTACTTGGTCACCGCCTTCGTGCCCTCGCTCACGGCGTGCTTGGCCAGCTCGCCAGGCAGCAACAGCCGCACAGCGGTCTGGATCTCGCGGGACGTGATGGTCGAGCGCTTGTTGTAGTGCGCCAGGCGAGAAGCCTCGGCCGCAATGCGCTCGAAAATGTCGTTCACGAAGCTGTTCATGATGCTCATCGCCTTCGACGAGATGCCCGTGTCAGGGTGCACCTGCTTCAGCACCTTGTAGATGTAGATGGCATAGCTCTCCTTCCTCTTGCGCTTCTTCTTCTTGTCGCCCTTCGAAATGTTCTTCTGCGCCTTGCCAGCCTTCTTGGCGGCCTTCCCGCTAGTCTTGGGCGGCATCTCGAACGAACGTACGGCAGCAGCAACACCAGTAGCAAGCGCTCCGCTCTAGTCAGCGTCTCCCCACACAGTGGCACCCGCCGCCAGCCGCCGCCGCACCTTTACCAGCTCGCCCTGTTGCGGCCGCCGACCAATGGGGCGCGCGCGCAACCGGCCGCCGCACCCGAGCCCATAAAGCACCCCCACCCCGGCTGCGCCGGCACGCACTCCGCTGCTCGACTCGCTGCCGCTCGCACCGGTCGTTTTCGTTTCCGTTTCGTGTGCACCGTCGCTAGCCCATCGCCATGTCCGGACGCGGAAAGGGAGGCAAAGTCAAGGGCAAGTCAAAGTCCCGCTCAAGCAGGGCTGGGCTCCAGTTCCCGGTCGGCAGAATCCACCGCCTCCTGCGCAAGGGAAACTACGCAGAGCGCGTCGGCGCCGGGGCGCCCGTCTACCTCGCCGCCGTCATGGAGTACCTCGCGGCTGAGGTGCTCGAGCTGGCCGGAAACGCGGCCCGCGACAACAAGAAGACGCGCATCATCCCGCGCCACCTGCAGCTTGCCATCCGCAACGACGAGGAGCTCAACAAGCTCCTGTCGGGCGTCACCATCGCACAGGGTGGTGTCCTGCCCAACATCCAGGCCGTCCTGCTGCCAAAGAAGACCGAGAAGAAGGCCTAAAGGAGGCCAAGGCAATCGCAGCGCCGCGTGCTCCCCTGCACGCAACGCGCTTTGCCGGCTCGGCTCGGCCCGGCCCACAACAATCGGCCCTTTTCAGGGCCACCACACAAACCTACGTCCAAAGCAAAATTTCAGTCGTCCTCGCCGCACCTTGTTTTGTTTTAACTTTGCACTTTCACAGCACAGCCGCCGCCGGCGCACGTCCGCCATCTTGTCGTCCACACAGCCCGTGTGGCCCAACAAACACACACACACACATTCATTCATTTTGCACGGTCGCAGTCGCCTTCCAAACGACAACGGCAGCAATAATGACCATTGTTACAGGGAGGCGTGTCGACACACCGCCCTCCACTCCCGCGCGCAACGGCCGTCGACACGAACGAAACAGCTGATCCGGCCGCCTGTGCCCACACGCCTTGCCTCGGAAACCCCAACGCCGCCGCAAACACACAGAGCCAAACCACGCAAGCAAATAATCACCGCCTCTCGCACAACAACACACAGCCCGCCATCTCCGTCGCGATCGATACAACGACACACAATAACAAACACAAACGAAGCAGCTCCCACACACAGCCAGCCACATGACACGTTTCCTTTCCTTCTCCCCTCCCAGTCACATCACGTCGCTCAAACGGAAAGAAAGAAACAAACAAACAAACAACACAGACTCTTTCGCACTTTTCAACTTCCGAACAGTGTGGTGGCCCTGAAAAGGGCCGTTTCCTAGTCTCTCCCACCCACAAGCACGGCCGCGGGAAGGCCAGCGCCCGCTGCGACGCAGCCTAACCGCCGAAACCGTACAGGGTGCGCCCCTGCCTCTTCAGGGCGTACACCACGTCCATGGCCGTCACAGTCTTGCGCTTGGCGTGCTCAGTGTACGTCACCGCGTCGCGGATCACGTTCTCCAGGAACACCTTCAGCACCCCGCGGGTCTCCTCGTAGATCAGACCAGAGATGCGCTTCACGCCGCCCCTGCGAGCCAGGCGGCGGATGGCGGGCTTCGTGATGCCCTGGATGTTGTCGCGCAACACCTTGCGGTGCCGCTTGGCGCCACCCTTGCCGAGCCCCTTTCCTCCCTTGCCGCGGCCTGTCATCCTTCCTTCCTCGGGCAAAGCAAAACGTGCACAAACAGCAGCTGCAGCGGCTGGCGAGTCGGCTACGGTCTGCGCCCAGCGCGCCCGCCGCCCCCCTATATAGACTCTGGCCCGCCCTCCCCCCACCACGCGCAACCGAGGGCATATAAGCGCAGCACGGAGGCGCGCGGGCCCGTTGTCAAGGCAGCACCGGACGCCGCGCCGCACCTAACCTCCACGCACGCCGCTCCGCTACCGCTATGGCCCGCACAAAGCAAACGGCCCGCAAGTCCACCGGCGGAAAGGCGCCGCGCAAACAGCTCGCCACCAAGGCGGCGAGGAAGAGCGCGCCCGCCACCGGAGGCGTCAAGAAGCCCCACCGCTACAGGCCGGGCACCGTCGCCCTGCGAGAAATCAGGCGCTACCAGAAGAGCACAGAGCTGCTCATCCGCAAGCTGCCATTCCAGCGCCTAGTGCGCGAGATCGCCCAGGACTTCAAGACCGACCTGCGCTTCCAGAGCTCCGCAGTCATGGCCCTGCAGGAGGCCAGCGAGGCCTACCTCGTCGGCCTCTTCGAAGACACCAACCTGTGCGCAATCCACGCCAAGCGCGTCACCATCATGCCCAAGGACATCCAGCTCGCGCGCCGCATCCGCGGCGAGCGCGCCTAAACCGCGCCGCGGCACCGCACCGCACAAACAAAAACGGCCCTTTTCAGGGCCACTAACATCTCTCCGTCGCGAGCAAACTTTGTCGGTCGCCTGCCTCTCGCCCCGCAACCCAAAAACAACAACCACCACTTCCCGTCCGTCCGCCACACCCGCTCACTCTGCCTGCCTGCTTAGCAGCGCGCAACAATCACACATCATCCCTCCCCGGCGCTCAAAGCGCACAATACCCAACGGCCGACGTCACACCGCACGGGTGGCTGGCCGGCCGGCCGCCGCTTTCGTTTCGAAAACACAAAAACAAACCCGCACTCCACTCCGACGGCCAACGGCCAGGCAGGCGCGCTCGCTCGCTCTACACGCCACCGAAATCCCCGCCGACTCCTTCCACATCTCAACGTGCCCCCCGTTGCAAAACATAACACACACACACACACACACACACACACACACACACACACAAAGGAACAAAACAACAAAGACCAGACACGACTAGACAAGACAGACATCCGAGAAGAACGAACGCAGGCAAGCCAACCAACGTATTCAAACAAAACAACGTGACAGAAAACCAACCGTCGGCCGCCGCCACAAACACGGCGACAATCAACAACAACACCGCTTACCGCTACCGCCGCCCACACCCGCCACCGACCCCCGCAATCCAACCACCACGGCACGCAAACAGCATCCCCACGGGCATACAGAAACGCCAGACAGACAGACAGACAGACACCCACACCAAACGCAACACGACAATCAAAACCTTCCCCGACGTGCTTTGATGGCCCTGAGAAGGGCCGTTTTGGGCCGCGCGTCTCTTGCGCGCCACTAGACGACGACGGGGGGTGGGGACGACGGAGTCAAGCGCCAAACCCTTCCTTTCTCCCATCTCTTTCTCCTCTACTCTACTTCTTCTTCTTGGGCGAAGCCTTCGCCTTAGACGGCGTCGTCGCCTTCTTCGGGCGCGGCGCCTTCGGCTTCTTCGTCGGAACCTTGGCGGCCTTCTTCGCCTTCGACGGCGACTTGGCCTTGGCCGGCTTGGCCGCAGCCGCCTTCTTCGCACCCGCGGGAGCGGCCGACGCCGCAGACGCCTTCTTGGCGGCGCCCGCCTTCCGACCGGTCGCCGCCTTCACGCCACCAGCCTTCTTTGCGCCGGCCGCACGGGCGCCCTTCTTCTCCTTGCTGGCCGGAGCGGCGCGCTTCTTCTTGGCACCGCCAGCACGAGCCTTGCCGCCCTCGGCCGCCCCCCCGCCGCCGGCGCCGGCAAGCTTGAACGAGCCGGACGCGCCCTTCCCCTTCGTCTGCACCAGCTCGCCCGCCACGACGGCCGACTTGAGGTACTTCTTGATAAACGGCGCCAGCTTCTCCGCGTCCAGCTTGTAGTGCGCGGCAATGTACTTCTTGATCGCCTGCAGCGACGACCCGCCGCGCTCCTTCAGACTCTTGATGGCGGCCGTCACCATCTCAGAGGTGCGCGGGTGCGCAGGCTTGGCGCGCGGCTTCTTCGCAGACGACGCAGACTTGGCCTTCTTCGTAGTGCCGGTGGCGGCGGGTGCCGCAGCAGTCTCGTTCGTAGCCGCCTGATCTGCCATTTCGACGACGCGCGTAACACACAGCGAGAGCGAGAGCGAGAGCGAGCGGGACGGCAGGCAGGCACGCAAGCACAGCACAGCAGCAGAGCAGAGAATCACAAGGCCCAGCCAGTGTCGCGGGCGGGCGCGGACGGCCGAGAGAGCGGCCGCCACTCTGCGCGCCGCCGCGCCGCGCCTCCCGCGCTTGCTACCGCCCAACGTCCGACAGCCTGTGCGGAGCAGCCCCAAACCTGCGCCACAACCGCCCGCGCCTTTCAAACCACCGAGGATGGGGCTACACACAGCCACACCACAGTCGCCAACCAGTCGCCACGGCAGCGCCGCAAACCACGGCCAAACTGCAGCTACCGCGCGCTACAGCCTGGGTCGGCCCGCCGAGAATCGCCGCCCCCGCCCAAATGCCGCCCCCACAGCCCCAGCCGACGACCCGCCACAATGGCCAAACCTTCGGCAAAACTCCCACACCGTCGCCGCGGCAGCCCGGCCAGCGCGGCCGGCGCCACAGCCACACAAGCCGAGGCGTGCGGCGATGACGGCCGTGCAAACGCGCCTCCGCCGCCCCATCGCCTTCCGTCGCCCTCCCGCCGTTTCCCGATCGGCCCGCAGCCGTCGGGCCACATCGCGCGCCGTCCTCCTCCTCTCGCCCGCCAACATTCACAGCCGTTTATCAACAATTGCCCGCCGCAAACGGACGCCGCCTGCGCAACAGGCGCCGCCGCCCCTCGCCGCTTCCGACCCAACCCCTCGACCGAGGCAAACCGCAATCCGAATCTACAGACCAACCCAATCTGCCGTCAGCACACACGACAGCCGACCTTACACGTTACGCGTTACACATTACGTTTACACGTCTAGGTTAGGTTAGGGTTAGGTGGACGTGGGTTAGGTTAAGGGGACTTGGGTTAGGTTAAGCGTCAAACTTAGGTTAAGCATTCAAACACGTCAGGCGTCAGAGGTTAGGTTAGGTTACACGTTAGGTTAAGGGGTCAGTGCTAGGTTAAAAAAAAGCGTTCAAACGTGAGGCGTCAGCCGGACAGCTTACCTTACGTAGACGTTAGGGGCTCACAGGCTGAGCTCACCTCGCCACACCACAGGTTAGGTTCGGTTCGCTCGGCTCAGCGTAAAGCGCCGAGGTCAGGGTTACGTTCGTTCACCTTCGGGCGCCACACTTTCGGTTGAAAGGTCGCGACGGGACGACGTCGGCAGGCACGCCGCAAACGAACAAAAACGTACAGACGACGTCGAAAACCGCCGACAGACGGGGGAGCAGCACGACCACGACCAGATACCGAGCGCGAACGAGACACACGCGAACCACCCCCACCGGCCAAAGGGCACCACACAACAACCCAGAGCACCACGTGTCGACACCAGAGCAACCCGCCGCTCACGCGACATGGCTGGCACCGAAGGGCAACCGCCCGCAACTGCGCTTTCCGCGCCGGCCCGGATGCACGTCGTGCTACAACAACACCACTACCGTACACAGCCGCTGTTCACAACATCACTATCATGCGCGCCCGCGGCTCGCCGCCGTCGCAGTCGCAGCCCCAACGCCAGCACTTTTGCACCACCATTCACACGCACCGCCAACACAGCTCGCCGACACAGCCGAACAAAACAAACACCACACAACAACAGCAACAACGCCGCCGCCTCTACTTGTGCCGGCGACCCACCCCGCCGATGGCGCACCTTTCGCCAGCCGGCAATCGACACACACGCACCCACCCACCCCCCGGGGCCCAGTGCAAACAAAAAAAACACACAAAAACAAAAAAACCAAACAAAAACAAAACGACACGGGAAGCGCACACCGCCACTTCGCGCGCACGCCACCAACCAGTCGTCGTCTCAAAATAACAACACAAAAAAAAAAATAAACTAACAACTAGGGCAACACGAAACAAAAAACGCCTCGCACGAACCGCCCACAAAAAGGACAAGCACACGCACAGCCTCTGCTGACGACCACGACGCAGCGGCACGCTGCTCCTGTCCCGCGCCCCGCGCCCCACTCGAGTCACAACTCACGCGACACCGTCAACGACGGGCTCGCTTCCCGCAACCTACCACCTTTCCGCCACGACGCACAGCCCCAGCCCCACCCGACGACGCGCCCGTGGCAACGACTGCACTTTCACCACCGCCTCCCCCTTCCCCCCCAAAACACACACACACACACACACACACACACACACACACACACACACAGCCAGCCAAAAACGCACTCGCGACCCACACATGCACACGCCAACCAGTCAACGTCGACAACCACACGCAAGGCTCGAAACGAAACCGGCGTCCTTCCACGTTGCCATCAAGCTACGCGACACAAGACACAAGGAACCAACACAACAGCCGGCCCCACTAATTCCCCACTCTCACGCCGCAAAAAGCACACCGAAACCGCCAAACGCACGCACATTCCCCTTCGCACTGACACCGACCGGCTCGCTACCACACACCTCTCGGCAGCCGTTTCACGCCAATTCGCCACACCGCCCACACAGTCGACAAGCGCCCGCCCTGTACGGCACACGCAACGACGCAGCGCAGCAAAGGGCGCCCGCAACACATACCTCTCCTCCCCCTCTCTCTCTCTCTCCGCCGCCCGACGCGCCAACCGCCACACCACACCGCCAGCCACTCGCAAATTGTGCACTGCCACCAGCCACACGTCCAACACGCCGCGCCGCCTCCGGCCACCCGCCAGGGGGCGCTCACGTCCGCGACAACAGCGCGGCCCGCCGGGCCGGGCCGGGCCGGGCCGGGCCGGGCCGGGCCGGGCCGGGCCGGGCCGGGCCGAACCGAACCGAGCCGCCGCTGCTCTGCACTCGGCACGGCCACACCCTGCTGCAGACCGGGCTCGTCTCTCTGTACGCGTCTGCCTGCGCATCAACACAACACGACCTTTTTTTTTTCCTCTCTCTACCGCCATCCCTTCTTCTCGCGTTTTACTCGTTGTTGCAGCAGCGGCGCACACCTACACATCCACAGCCCCAGCCGAGCCGAGCCGGCCTCACCTCAGGGCCCGCCGCCAGCGTCTCCTCCTCGGGCACAGGTGCGGTGCTGTGGCCGCCCATCCAACCGCATTGCTGGCCGTCCAGCCGCCAGGCGTTCCCACTGCCGCGAGCCACGCCGCGCACCGACCCTGCTGCAGAAAACGAAGCATAGCCAGAGACCGACCGATACACAAAGCAAGCCGTCGCCTCGCCTCTTGTCCTTCCTGCCTTCCTTCCGCCCCCCGCCCTTCTCACACCACCGCCTCTCCACTTTCGCCCCCCCCCCTCCTCCTTTTTTTTTTTTTTTTTTTTGTTTTCTTCTTTCTTTCTTTCTTTCTTTCTTTCTTTGGCCCTCTCTCCTTCCCGCCATGGCGGTTACGGCACCGCCTGCAGCGGCAGATTTTGTGCGCCCCACACGCCTACTCCTACCACCATTAACCTCGCCCTGCCCTGCCCATCAACGTCGCAGTCGAACCGACGCTTGCCAACACACTGCCGACGTTCCTTTCTCTTTTCGGCCTACGCCCATTACGCGCCGCCGCCACAGCACCTTCCCTTCCCACAACACACCGACGTCATCACACGCACCCAAAACAGGGGCCACGACCGTGTTCCTCGCCCACTCCCGTCCCGCACGGTACGCACATTCCCAACTATTATTACCGCGCACCCTCCCTTTCCAATCTGTGTGTCTCTGTGTCTGTGTCCTGTCCGCGCGTGACGCCTCTCAACATCCGCCGTCCCCCGTCCCCCGTCCCGTTTTCGCCCCCATGCCGTCGTCGCGCCGCCTCCTCCCCGTCCACCGCCGCCCCTGTCCGCCCCGCACCACACCATACACCGCTGCTTGTCCCGGCCGTTGCCACCAAAGGCGCCGACCGCAAACGCGCCACGCCGCAGCCCCCCGTGCGTCTCGCGCTCGCTTGCATCTCCGTGCCGACGCTGCCTCTCTTCCCGCTCGCACTCGACCTCGACAACACAGTCTTTGGCTCCGCCACTGCGTGTTCCGGTGGTACGCACGGCTGCAACACGTATGTATTCATTACCAGAGCGATGGCGAGGCATGACAGCATCTCTGTCTGACCAGAGAGTTATTTATCGTTGCTAGTCGGCGCTTGGACCGCGCCAGACGACAGTAGTGGCACGCACCGGGTCGCCAGGAACAGTTGTTATATATATTGTAGCGCGAGTCGGGAGAGGGTAGTAGTCGGTCGACAGTAGTAGCGGGTGGACGGTTGTACTGAGCGGGCGTCGGCGGCGTGCTCTGCTCGTCTCGCGACTCTGGTCACGGTTCGGGACGATGTATAGTATATTGTGTTATAATCAAAAGGTGGTGTGAAGCTGCATTTTGCGCAAATCTGATAACGTATGTTCATTGTACTTATTTTGTTCAACGACAAAAAGCCCCACTATTACTTTTTTCTAAAGTAACTTTTGTCTTTTAACGAAAAACATTCACTTTTTAAAGACTACTTCCTATGGCATTTCCCTCCAAGGAGTGCAATTAATTACCAGCCAGCACTCATTCATTGCACACAGCTGTGTAAGGGGTATCTACAATTGAGGAGCGGATACAAATGCAATTTTTTGTTTTGTTTTTTTTTTTTTTTGTGCGTTGTAACCTCCCCGCAAAATTTAAAATAATGGACAATGTTATTTACGGATGCTAATGGACATTGCGCTAATTGTAACCTCGCCCACAATGAGAGGTATTGAAAATGGCAACAAAAATGTTAAATTCGCAATCTGACTCAAATATAAATTCTTCACAACATTTAAAAGTCCGTTCAGTGACAAGAAACTTCAATTAAACCGAAATATCGGTCTTTGGCCCTGTGCAAAACAATCAGAATTAAAGTCTTACCTCAGAATAAATGGATGTCACATTTCTGCTCTTGTTTGTTGCGCAGCGCTTGGAGGAACTGCATTGCAAATAATAATATTCTCTTTTTTTTTTGTGATTTTAGTGAAATTTTTCTTCAAAGAAGTGGAATGAAATGTGAAGTGCAACGAACTCTTCAGTTCAATAAAAAATTAAATGTTTGAAAAATGCTTTTGAAATAAAAATTATTATTGGGGAACTTGTTGGAGAATAATTACAATAAATAAAATTGTTCATTATCTAATGATTATATTAATTCACAGTATACCTTATTCACCATCTTGACCAGTGTTGCCGACCGCCTACATCACACAACCGCACTCGGCTGCTACTACTGACCGACCGCTCTGCATGACGACTATTAGCGTACTGCACGCGACGACTACTGACAGAGTACAGCCCTCAACTAGACAGACCTACAGACTCGCAACGACCGACCGACTGACTGACTGACTGACTGACTGACTGAGAACCGCTCGCAACACTCGCGCGGTCCAGCGCAAACTCTCTGGTCACAGATGCTACAATGTCTCGCCATCGCTGCTATGTTACATACGTGTTTCAGTGTCTTTTTCATTGGGGTGACGATCTTTGGCTCTTTTTATTCTGAATACAGGGCCAAAGGTCAACGCTGCTGCCCTTATACAATTTATCAGGTTTCATTATGTCTGTTGCAATGTTACATACGGTTCATTCTTTCATTAATATTATCGTTGGGTTTGTTTTGTAGGGACGTTAACATTCTGGCACATTTCTATTATCATCGGACTCTCTGCTATTTGTGCAGGGAGGTTATACCTGGGTCCATTTCCATTTCCATTTACATTCTAATATTGATAGGACTTTTTGTTTTCTTTTTTGTTTCTTGTTGTTTTTCCTTCTTTTTTTTTGTTGTTTTTTTTTTTTTGTTTGTTTTGTTTTTCCCGCTCTCACCACCACCGCCGCATCACGCCTCCCGTTTTTCTTGGTTTCTTTTCTGTTCTTCAACTGCTTCAACATCACCGCGCCCCATTTCCACACCACAGCCATCAGCCTCCAAGACGGGCAGGCGCAGTGTGCCATTTCCGGCGCACAAGCACACCCGTACGGTACTCTCCTCGCCCCCACGCCACCAACAACACAGCGACCACGCGGCTGTCAGGCACGGCACGGCACGGCACGGCACCGGCGAAATGCGCCGCCCCCGCCCCTCCGCGCATCCTCCGTCTCGCCACGTTCACTGACAGCCGCGTCTGCGGCTACACCACGACAACCACAACACAACACCGCTCCCCCTCCCTGGCAACTCATTGTTTTTCTCCTCCTCTTTTGCACAAACCACAACGCCGAGCACAGGCGCAAGCCACCCACACCGCGCCCTCCCCGTCCCGCCTTTCTTTGGCCGCCGCTCCTCGTTTGGCCCCCTCCCATCTCCCGAAATGCCATGCCAGCAGCGTTACGCATGCCCCTCCCCTGTCCACACAACACTACCGCCAAAACGAACAGCCTTCCGGGCCACATGCAGGGCACGCCCACCTCCAAACACTGCCAATTCACGGACGCACACACACACACACACACACACACACACACACACTTTCTCGACACCTTTCTGTACGGAGGGTGCGTCCATCTCGACCGTGACAGAGTGACGCCAACTATCGACGATCCATTTCCCCCCACTGGTGAAACATGTCCACTAACACCTACATACATCATTCAAGTACACAGACAATAGCATACACACAATGGGAGGGCACACGAACATGGACGGCACGGCACTGTCATACACTCTTCCTCACAACCATATCAACAAACGTTACGTACATCCGGGAAAGCGAAAAGCGAAAGCGAAAGCAAAAGCAAAAGCAAAGCCCAATGCAGCCGTCAAAGGTAACGTTCACCACGGCAGACACTTGCAGCCGCGCCGCCGTTAAACGCATTTCAGTGCGGCTCCAATACGCCTCCGACACGGGAACGTTCCGTTGCTCTACGAATGCGTTTCTCCCCTTTTTCCCTTCCTCTCTCTTTTGCCCCCCCTCCTTGCACTCTTGCCTCATTCCTCACGTTCTGCCAGACATTCGACCGATCAAAGTCAACCCTTTCGTCACCGTTCTCAGCGCGACGGTGTACAACAGTATGACGGGTGTGCCCAAGACTTCGGTTCAGTTGCGTGACGCCGGTCTATCGCGCCGATCGACAGTTACTCAGGGGGCGACGGATCGGACCACGTCACCGACACACAAAACACTTTCAAACAAACACATACATACCGGATGGACACAGACAAACACGTGTACAGACATTCGCCAAACAAACGACGACCGCCGCCGCCGCCGCCGCCGCCGCCGCCGCCGTCTAGCGTCGCGCTTACTGTACTGCACTGGACACGCGTGCATCTTGAATGACGACATCGGTGTGCGTGCGTCGTACGCAATCAGTCAGACACGGCTATCAAAAATCAGAGTCGAATGGTACATCATCGTGCGTGTCGCCGTACACGTACAGTACAATACAACAACAATGCGTCTTAATGGCACGTTCAATTTCAACGTCACTCACACACCTCCACGCTGCAGTTACGTCGCACCATTGTCAAACTCGGCGTACAGCAAAGGGAATAGTGGGCGGCAAAAAAAAAACCAAACAAAAACATTTCACATTTCACCCTCGCCATGTATGATGTGC